>NC_082388.1:24249567-24307067 GCF_031168955.1 Gadus macrocephalus
GATCTTCAGTTTTTCCAGGAGCCACAACAAACTTCTAAAGACTAAAGCCGTTCTATAATCAGTTGATTGTTTGTTTGTTCATTTCTTAATGACTGACTCTGGGATATGGATATTTATAAACGGGGCAAGGCCTCCTTAGACACTACAAAGGAGTTAGAGATGAAGTAGGAACATTTATGGAGGGATGGACGAAAGAGTGGATGGACGGCTGGAAGAACAGACAGACGGACAGAACATCAACCCTTCATAGGACCTCGAACCTCGACCCTCTCGTCCTCTGTCGCTCTCTTCATCTCTCCGGTTCTCCTGCCGCTCAGATCGTGACGGTGAACTGCGCCCGGATCATCCACGGTAACCAGGTGGCCACCAACGGGGTGGTGCACATGGTGGACCGGGTGGTCAGCACCGTCAGCAGCACCATCAAGGACACCCTGGAGGTGACGACGACCTCACCTCCTTCAGCGTACGTACTGCACATCAGGCTGCACATCAGGCTGCACATGGTGGTACCATACCGCACATCGTAATGCACGCTGCGCATGCTCGATGCTATGTGCTACACCTGGCTAGCGGCTATGCTGCACTTCTCAACCTAATTTGGATGAGGAAAAGTTGTAGGTGGCCAATTAGAGCTAATTAGGGTGGCGGGACTAGTTGATAAACAGCTCGACAGAATAACATAGAGAAGAAGTGAGGTTTCATCCTCTCATAGATATGTGCAAATAGTATCACCTGGAAAATGTGTGGGAAAGGCATTTAGTATTTTAATGCTGCACTTCCATTTCTGTATACCAGTAAATATACGTTCGCTCTACAGGATGTATAAGTATAAGTATAGGTAAAGGACAAATTATTGTTGCCAGAGCTACTTTTATTATGTAATCCTTATTAACACGTTTGACTTCCTCTGTGGGAGTAAGCTGTGCCTTGTTCCCTCTGTGGTAGTAAGCTGTATCTTATTTGCTTGATTTCCTCTGTGGTAGTGGGCACTATCTTCTGTCCTCTGTGGTATTAAGCTGTGTCATGTTTCCTCTTTGGTAGTTATCTTTCTTCCTCTTTGGTAGTAATCTGTGTCTTCCTATGTGCTAGTTAACTGTTTCTTCCTCTGTGGTAGTTATCTATGTCTTCCTCTGTGGTAGTTATCTGTGTCTTCCTCTGTGGTAGTTATCTGTGTCTTCCTCTGTGGTAGTTATCTGTGTCTTCCTCTGTGGTAGTTATCTATGGCTTCCTCTGTGGTAGTTATCTGTTTCTTCCTCTTTGGGAGTAATCTGTGTCTTCCTCTTTGGTAGTAATCTGTGTCTTCCTCTGTGGTAGTTATCTGTGTCTTCCTATGTGCTAGTTAACTGTTTCTTCCTCTGTGGTAGTTATCTGTTTCTTCCTCTGTGGTAGTTATCCGCATTGTGTCTTCCCTCTCCCCCCCCCCCCAGACCTTAGCGCTTGCGTCCGGGATGATGGAGAAGCTGGGCGAGCCTGGCCACTACACCCTGTTCGCCCCGACCAACCGGGCCTTTGAGAAGCTGGGCTCTGGCTACCTGGAGAGAATCATGGGAGACCAGAAGATCATGTCAGGTACCAAAAGAAGATTCATTCATAATGCTCTCAACTTTGGACCGATGAGTCATCTTTGGGAAGTTTGTCTTATATTGTTGTGTGCTATTAAAACTATAAAACTGCATTATTAGATAATATTACAACTATAAAAAACAAAACCACTGCCTGGAATACCTGAGGGTATTAGGAGTAAGCCCAGTAACTCATTAAAGCTGCTGTTGGTAAGATTAAGGGTTAGCGAGAGAAAAAAACGTACAGCAGAGTTTTAATGCAAATTCTACAGCAGCCCATTTCCCAATCCACCGCATTCTCTCGTTCTTTTAGGACCGCTGGAACAGTTTGTCTAATGTGGTCTCAAGTCAAACAGACCTCAAACCACAGTAACTCTCCCTTTCTCTGACTTTCTGACAAACGCATGCAAAAACACAGTAACTCAGTCTCTCTCTGTCTCGCTCACTCACTCTCTCTCTCTCTCTCTCTCTCTCTCTCTCTCTCTCTCTCTCTCTCTCTCTCTCTCTCTCTCTCTCTCTCTCTCTCTCTCTCTCTCACTCTCACTCTCACTCTCACTCACTCACTCGCACACAGACACTCATAAGCACATCCCTATAGGGACACGCATCAACATTGTGGGACAAAGAAAGCAGCTGTGGTTTAGCTGTGTTTAGCGCGGGTCATTAAACGTGTTACGTTGCGTGGGTTGTCTTGGAGGTTTTACCTCACCTAGATTCCCAGACGTCCGGCGGGCCCACTCGCACTGCGGGCGTTAGAACCACGTCCAAAGTAAAGATGTTCCGGAGCCCACGGCCTAATAACCGTTCAGTCGCGGTGGTTTTAAAGCCGTCGTAACTCACACACCATGTCTGGGATCCGACCGACTCCAGAAGACCTGCGGGTTTGGAAATCGGTTTGAGCGGTTCCATCAGAGAACGTCTCGCTGCTGTCAGCCAGGACCTCAGGCTCAGTTTGACAGCTGGACTCCAGCGGAGGGGGTAATCCCATATCGAGACGCTGACAGACGGAGCATGAGAGAGAGAGAGAGAGAGAGAGAGAGAGAGAGAGAGATGAAAGACAAGAGAGAGAGAGAAGGGGGAGAGAGATACGAGAGATGAAAGACAAGAGAGAGAAGGGGGGAGAGAGATACGAGAGATGAAAGACAAGAGAGAGAAGGGGGGAGAGAGAGATGAGAGAGATACGAGAGATGAAAGACGAGAGAGAGAAGGGGGGAGAGAGAGAGAGAGAGAGAGAACGCGAGCGAGCGGGGGATAGATAGAGCGAGCGAGCGGGGGATAGAGAGTGATGAGAGAACAGAGATGATAGAGATACAAGAGAGAGAGATGAAAGACACGAGAGAGAGGGGGGAGAGAGAGAGAGAGTGAGAGAGGGAGAGAGAGAACCAGAGAACGAGAGACGGAGAGAGGGGGAAACAGGAGATGAGATTTGTTTGAGCGGTACGCGCCAGGCCAGGCCGTGATTAACGACCTTGACAGTGGGGCAGTAATCCATGGGATCAGTTCCTTTCAAAAACACTCTACCCTGACATCTAACAATGTGCCCCCTCCCCCCCCCCCCCCCCCCCCCCCCCCCCCAGCCCTGGTGAACTACCACCTCCTAAACACCGTTCAGTGCGGGGAGGCCATCATGATGGGCACAGTGTACGAGACGGCGGAGGGCAGCTCGCTGCAGATCGGCTGTGACGGCGACCGCCTCACGGTCAACGGCGTCACCATGGTGCTGAAGAAGGACATCGTCACCACCAACGGCGTCATCCACCTCATCGACCAGGTGCTCGTACCGGACTCGGGTACGGCACGCACAGGCACGCGCACATCCATACACATACATGTACATAAACATACACGTTCACACGCATGTACACACACACACATGCTCACACACATACGTACAAACGCACGTACAAGCATGTACGTAAACAAACACATTCACACACACGCACATACAGTACATACACACACGTACATACCATATGCATAAACATTCACACACACACACACACACACACACACACACACACACACACACACACACACACACACACACACACACACACACACACACACACACACACACACACACACTCACATACACATATACAGATATACACATGTACATATACATCAACATACACATTCACACGCATGCACACCCACACGTGCACGCACACGTGAAGAAACACACACACACATGCACACACAAACACACACACACACACAAATCATTGTTTCCATGGATATCACAAGTGTATACTTTAAACTTTATGTAAAGAATTAAATAATGTATGCACAGTCTGGAGGACAGATGGTATTATGTATCCTCGCTCTCAGCCAAGGAGGTGATGGAGCTGGTGGGGGAGAACCAGAGCACATTCAGCGACATGGTGGCTGAGCTGGGCCTGTCTGCCGCCCTGGGCCCCGGCACCGAGTACACCCTGCTGGCCCCCGTCAACACCGTCTTCACCGGTGGGTGGGCCGCCCGTCTGTCCGTCTTACTGTCTGGCTGTCTGTCTGTCTGTCTGTCTGTCTTACTGTCTGTCCGTTTGTCCGTCTGTCCGTCCGTCTGTCAGTATGTCTGTCTGTCCGTCTGCTTATATGTCAGTCTAAATGTCTGCCTGTCTGTCTTTCTGTCTGCCTGTCTTTCTGTCTGTCTGTCTGCCTGTCTTTCTGTCTGTCTGCCTGTCTGTCTGCATGTCAGTCTGTTTGCATTTCAGTCTAAATGTCTGCCCTGTCAGTTTATATGTCCGTCTGTTTCTTTGTCGGGATGTCTCTCTTTCCATCCGTTTATATAGCTAGATCAAAGATGGATAATAGACACATACAGCTATCCAAGGACATAACAAAAGATTAATTTCCTTTCAATATGTTGGCCCAGTCTGTGATTACAGCTGTTTTTACATTCACACAAGTACAATTATCTCCCTCTACGAATCGTCACAACTTATCTTACTCTGTGTGTGTGTGTGTGTGTGTGTGTGTGTGTGTGTGTGTGTGTGTGTGTGTGTGTGTGTGTGTGTGTGTGTGTGTGATAGATGAGGTAATGAGGACGGACCAGACCCTTCTGAAGGAGACGCTGGAAAACCACATCCTCAAGCTGAAGGTCACCCTGAGCGAGCTCTACAACGGACAGCAGCTGGAGACCCTGTTCGGAAACCTTCTGCGCGTCTTCATCTACCGCACGGTAAGTCATCCAGAGTGTGTGTGTGTGTGTGTGTGTGCATATGTTTCTGCAAGCGTGTGGATGCGTCTGCACACGGCTGCTCTTGCACTGTTCTGACTGCCAATGAGAATTAAACAAGAATCGAGAGACAACGGAAAGAACGAGTGTGTTTCCACATCTTGGAGCTGATTGTCATTACTCGCCTCGTAATCAGCTGGAACATTCATCTCCAGTGAAGCCTCAAGTGGAAAAAAAACACTATAAACACCCGGCTAATGACTAACTGACCTGGTTGAGACCCCCGGAATCAAGGTACGAGCTACCCCAGTCTGGGTGCTTCAGCCAAGTGTAATCTGCCGGCGATCAATCTCTTTCGCCCCCCTTCATAACGTCCGTGATGCGAGACGCGCGGTGGGCCTGCTACCCCTGGAGGAATAATAACTCCCAGGGCGCCGTGTCTGTCGTCTCCCCGGCCAGGCGGTGTGCATCGAGAACGCCTGCATGCTGCGCGGGGGCAAGGAGGGCAGCAACGGAGCGCTGCACCTGATGCGCTCCCTGATCAAACCGGCCCGCAGGAGCATGTACGAGATCCTGGTCGCCGACGGACGCTTCAGGTGACCGCCGACGGACGTTTGGTCTCAACGCCAAATTGTTTGTTCTCTATTTCTTCCCTGTTCATTCAACGTTTTCTGGTCCATTCAGCTTTTTTTATTCTTCCATTTTATTTATATGTATATATTTTATATTATATATATATATATATGCCCATAGGCTTTATATATGTATTTCCTTTGTGTAGATATTTTTTAAAATGATGATAATTGTATTGATTTCATATCTTGTTTCCCTCCGTCATTGTGTGTTGTTTTCTGTGGGATGACATTCAGTGCGTCACCCCGTGCTGACGGTGAAGCTCCCTGTGTTTTTGCGACAGGGTCTTCCTGTCTCTGATGGAGAGCGCCGGGCTCACCCAGATGCTGGAGCAGGAAGGCTCCTACACCGTCTTCGCCCCCACCGACGACGCCTTCAATGGCCTCTCCAAGGAGGACCTCACCCTCCTCACCGGTCGGTTGAACCTTCGGAACCGGCTGTTTTTCTGTTCCACCGAATCCATCACTGAAGGGTGGATGAATGATGATGGTTGATTCGGCAGCAGCTCAGGAGGCAGAGCGGGTTGGCTGGTAACCACAAGGTTGCTAGTTCGATCCCCAGGTCCCGGAGTGTCGAGGTGTCCCCGAGCGAGACACCTCACCCTGACTGCTCCCGACGAGCTGGCTGTCGCCTTGCATTGTGCGACAGCCGTCGCTGTGGGAATGGGTGCATGAATATGGTAGAAGCTTTTTATAAAAAAGTGTTTTACAATATTGCCTAACATTCACCCCTTCATGCACACATTGACAGAGCGAAGGCTGAGTCAACCATGCTGTATAAATGCAGCCCGTTTAGCATTTACCCTGATGACGCATGTGGTCCCCGGCAGGTGACGTGAACGCTCTGAGGACCATCCTGCTCTACCACTTCAGCAACGGAGTGTTCATCAACGGCGGACTGGAGGGCGGGGTCACCAATCTGCTCAAAACGCTCCAGGGACAAAACCTCCAGGTGTTGTCGGTGCGTACGCGAGGAGAATCCGGTCTGAGGCGACCAAAAGGAGTTTAATGTGTTCACCTTGAGTGGCAGCCGCAAGAGCCTTTGAAACAGTAGTTAGACGCTTTCACTAGTCCCAGCTCTATATTAAAATTCAACCAAGGTTACAGAATCTGTAAATCTTCTACTTCCAAAGCCATATGTTATGGACTACGGCCAAAACAACCCAACCAGTCATCCATGATTGCAGTCAAATTAGTTTATCATTTCATTCTTTTACTTATTACCTTACTGCTAAATGATCTCTCTCTCTCAGTATCACTTTCTCTCCCACCCACCTTTTCTCTTCTCTCTCTCTCTCTCTCTCTCTCTCTCTCTCTCTCTCTCTCTCTCTCTCTCTCTCTCTCTCTCTCTCTCTCTCTCTCTCTCTTGCCCTCTCTCTCTTGCCCTCTGGCCTGTAATCAGATTATCAGACAATGTCTCTCGTTTCAGGAACTCACTACTTACTTTGTGGAGACAGGAAGACTGAGGGCAGATTCTGCACCAGGATAGGAACAGGAAACGGGTCATTAAGGTGTATGTGGGGGGGTGGTGACGGGGATATCATGCATCCGGCTGGACTTGTTCAAAGCTGGACGTAGGAGGGACGTGGCGTATTTCAAATTAGTGGGTGGAAGAGTCGGTGAAACGGATTTGGAGGAGGAGAGGAGAAAGGGAAGGGGCGGCTGGTTCCTCACCCGGTGACCACCAGTATCATCAGTGGCGTGATTAGATGTTATAAACACAGGAAATTAAACGCCCTGGGTGTTTCATTTCAAGGGCCCCCTTTCTTTGGATCGGATCACACCATACGCACCGACGAGTCACTGTCTCTGGAACCATGTTCAAGCACTTAGAGGCGTGATGCCCAGGTTGCTGTCTGAGAGCCTTTGTAATGATTAGGATCACTGCCATGGAATACAAACGTCCACACCCCCCTCCCTCCCGGGCCCTACCAAGTACTGTTAACGTTGGCGTGAAGCAAGCCAAGGCGATTGTTAACAGATTTTCTCAGGCGCCAAATCCCATCCTTTTTTTCCGGACTTGAATGGACTTGTGAACGATGGAATGCCTGTGGTGTCGTCCCCAGGTGAACAACTCCATCCACGTCAACTCGGTGGATGTGCCAGACAACGACCTGATGGCCACCAACGGCGTGGTGCATGTGGTGAAGAACATCCTTTATCCCGCCAGTAAGCTCCATCACACTGACGACGTGAACGTCATAAAGTCGACTGTCAGTTTTCTGGACTGGACTCTTAATCATATTAACGAGTCAACTTTTTCTTCTCCAGACATTCCCGTGGGCCGCGAAGACCTCCTCCTTCTCCTCAGGAAGATTATCAAGTACATCCAAATCAAGGTGACACGTCATTCAATGTACTTTTCTATCTCAATGTCGTGCTATTGGCCATTCTTAGTGTTCCTTCTTGTCATTCGTTCCCTAGTTTGTGTCTGGATATTCTTACTCCGAGATCCCGCTCACTTTCATCAGTAAGTCTCCATTCACTTTTCTTTCTTCAGCATTAACTTCATTTGGCTCTCGACCATCAAAACACATGCCTTTCTATTCCAGAAAGGACCATCACCACTACCACGACCCACTTTGTGGAAACAGGTGAAAGCTTGATTCCATTGAACATACCATCGCCCTGCCTTAATGCATATCTCTTGATTTCATGGCTGGCGGCCATGGTTTGACTCACATCACTGCCTTGCCGTCTAATCTATGTAATTCTATATCAATACAAAGCCTCCTTTATGTCCTTGTAATAAGGTAAGACGTATGGCGTAGTCAAGGCTTACATGCAGCAATGTGCTGACGATTCAAGGTCTTCGCTCGGGTCGCTCCTCTTTGTTCCTCCTTACAATCTACCTTCCCCGCTCCCTCGGTCTTCCAGGATGTCTTGGCCGTCGCTTCAGTCAGGTCCTTGGGGGGGGGTTGAGGTAATTAGCCTGTCAGAGGATGGCCGTCGACCGAAGGCTGCTCCCCGACGGTGTTTGTTCTGTTTGGAACACATCCAAACCTGGCCCGCGTCCAGACAGTGGGGAGCAGGCCTTGATAGATTAGATGTCCTCGGGAAGGGGAAGTCCCTTTTGTTTTGGGCTGGAAGACAAATGCTCGCAGACTCGCATAGTTAAGCGGAAAGTTTTAAACCTAGTTTGATTTATGGAGCGCAGTGAGCCCACAAATCTACGAAGCCTGGGTTACCAGGGGAAAAGCATTTTGAGGAGCTCTCGGGATGTAGGCGATGGTGGAGGTGTCTGGGAGAGATTACCAGAGCGGGATCACTTGTGTGTGTGGTTTTTTTTTAGGGCCGAGGCCAAAGATTGGAAGCTCTCTGATGCTAACACATCTGTCGGCCCTCATCCCCTTAAAGCCTGCCTATAAATACGAACACATAGGGAATTGTTCCTCGGAAACAGGTGCTATGTAGTCGGCGGTAATTGGGGCCACTGACATCCAGACACATGCACTGGCCCAAATACACAAAAAGTGTATTCAAAAAAGAATTGAGCAGAATACTTTTTTAATACAAAAGGTTTCTTGAGATTTACACAAATGCATCTGCTGTTACATGAACAGAAAATAACGCGGAATTCCGTATTCATATACACCATTCAGCTCGTATTATGAACCAATATTCCTGAGAACCAAGATGTCACCTAGTGATTAAGGTACATTTTTGCCCTCAAAACAAAGAAATGCATTACAAAGTAATGCATTACTTTCTGATGCATTACGCACAATGCACAAGCTGTGAAATGTGGAAACACATTTCCCTCATGGAGGAAATTGTGTCGCACAAAAAAAAGAGTGTAAGCCGCGCAGGCACGCATGTTACCAGTGGAGCGTGCCCATTCGCCACGGCAAGTCCTGATAACCTCCACACCTCCGCACAGTGCCTGGAGTGACCAAAGTGACCCGGGTCATCAGTGGCGGTGAGCCGAAGATCACCAAGGTGACCAGGGTCATCAACGCCGAACCCATCACCACCACGGTGGTGAGGGTAGTGGAGGAGGCGCCGACGCTCACCTCGGTGACGAGGGTGATCGGGGGCGACGCCTCCCTCAACACGCTCACCGTGCACGGCGAGACGGCGCCCACCGTCACCAAGGTGACCAGGGTCGTCCACACGGAGCCCAGCAGCACCAAGGTGATGAGGGTGGTGGAGGGGGAGGGGCCCACCCTCACCACGGTGACGAGGGTCATCGGCGGGGAATCCTCCGTCAACACGCTGACGGGCGTCTTCGAGGTGGAGCCCACCGTCACCAAGGTAACCAGAGTGGTCAGCGGCGGCGGCGAGGGATCCATCACGAGAGTGGTCAGCGGCGGCGGCGGCGGCGAGGGATCCATCACGAGAGTGGTCAGCGGCGGCGGCGAGGGTTCCGTCACGAGGGTGGTCAGCGGCGGCGGCGGCGGTTCCGTCACGAGGGTGGTCAGCGGCGGTGGCCGCGGCGAGGGTTCCATCACGAGGGTGGTCAGCGGCGGCGGCCGCGGCGAGGGTTCCATCACGAGGGTGGTCAGCGGCGGCAGCGGCAGCGGCAGCGGCGGCGGCAGCGGTAGCGGCGGCGAGGGCTCCGTCACGCGGGTGGTCGACGGCGGGGAGGGCTCCTTCAAGGTAACGAGAGTGGTCCAGGGGGGAGGGTCCGTCAAAAAGGTGACGCGAGTCGTGGAGGGCGAACCGTCCTACACCACGTTGACGAGGGTCATCAGCGGGGAGCCCCCGATCACCACGGAGACCATCGAGTCGGAGCCCACCATCAGCAGGGTGGTGGTCGGGGGAGAGCACTCCATCCACCAGGTCACCCGCATGATCCAGGGGGGGGAGCCGTCCGTCACCAAGGTCACCGTCGAAGGCGAGCCCGGCCTCACCAAGGTCACCAGAATCATTGAAAGTGAGTCCTCTGTATTTGACCGTTTGTTTGTCATGCTTCTGGACCATGCTGTGGAGTCCAATCGGGACACGAGTCTGAGGAGTGTTGTTTTTTATTTTTCTGCCCAATAGCACATGGCGGTGACATGGGCGGCGAGATGAAGAAGGTTCTGGAGGAAGGTCAGTTGGTTTAGACATGATGAGAGGCGTGAACAGCATGCGTTCCCAAGCAGGCGACCCCTCGAGTGTCTCCGCGTGACTGCGACACATGAATGGTCCGAAGTCACCATTCATGCCTTAGCAGTCAATGTTACATGTCAGGACGCTTTCGTCTAACTTTGTTGGTTCATCATCATGGAAACGTCAGACAAATCTGTGGCATGGTGTGAACCACTTGAATTGTAATGCTTGTGGTGTGGGCGTAGCAAGGGTGCTTTACACAGGTGCGACCATGAGTTTTTAGACATTACAGTCACTGTTAAGCTAGGCAACGTTCCTTTACCCACACTGATCCCGTTAGTGAGTGTTTTTCCAATTATGATGACTCCTACCTCCTACCCGCATTCTGACTTCCTTCTGTCCTGAAACCCAACACATTGTATTTTTTTTATCCCACAAAACTGGTTCCTCATAGAGGTAGCCAAGATAAAGAAGCACCAGGAAGAGCAGCTCCTGAAAATCGTAGAGGGAGGTTAGTTGGACCCAGCGACCGACTGGCATGACATGTGCACTGGACCTGTGTTGACCTGAGGAGCACGTTGTCGTAGCACCTACTCGCCCTCACCTTCCAACCTCCCGACACCTTCGTCGCTTTCTTTTTCCCCACCTACTCCCACTTTCAGTTTCCGAATTCGGTGTCAAACGCGGACACACTTGCAGTGCAGTATAACTAAGTACGCTTCTGATTAGGGCATGATCGAATTTAAATGACTGCAATCCGGAGTTGCAGCACAGCCGTTGTCTGCCAATGTAGCTTTGCGTTAGCACCGGTGTCCCTGCCAGTGCTTCGTATAACGACCCGACTCTGCGTTCCCCAGCGGCCCCTCTGCGCTCGCTACACGTCGTCCAGATGGTGGTTTAACAGACTGGCGGAGCCACAGAGAGCTATCGCCTTCGACCAGTTGGGTAGTTTTATCGCTCTGGAACTGCACTGTAAAGTTAATTTATGAGGATTCCGCAACGGTTATAGCTTGGTGGGAGGGGGGGGGCGTTCGCCAATCGTCGGCAGCAGACTGCTGCAACCGCTCAAAGGGCGAGGAGGGGGGCTCTACACGCTGAACTATGGTTCGCGGAGCTATGCCCGCTGTCGGGGAAATCTTGGCCCGCCTCCAACCGACACAACCCCACACCTCATTGCGTCGAGCTTTATGGTGTTTACATAAGCCTGGGCCCGGCGAGAAGGAGCAAGAGGCTTGTTGTTTCTTTAAAGCGCGTTAGCGTTGCCACTCGGGTTCCGATTGAAGGCGGTAAACCTGACCTCAAAGGCTCACCATGGGGATCTGTCTGACCGTCCATCGTTCTGTCTGTCTCCTGTCACTAAACAACAGAGGCATGGAAAGAAGTGTCTGTCTGTGTTTTTTGTGATTGTCTGTGTGTCTGTGTGTGTCAGTGTTAGAAATGCACCAACATTAGGCTCAAGCTGGTCACTGTGCTCTGCCTATGTGTGCACTAGTCTTACGTGCAAATCACCTGCAGCCGCTTTGAAGCTCACATGCACAAGCACAAGGATGTAGGACGAAGCAGGAAGTAGAGCATGTTTGCATATCTCATGCAGAGAGGACGGGGGATCTTGAGATAAACCTAAGCCCGCTGCTTTGCTAGTGTCACCGAGGGTAGCCTGGGAACTTTGGATCTATCTTTTGCTATTTTTATTTTCCTTTGGGTACCTCCGGCATGCCATCGTCTCATGCATGTGTGTCTGTGCATGTCTTGTGTGCGGGATTATGGGAGCACTTCTGTGCTTGGGAGAGCTTGCGTTTGTGTGTTTGTGTGACAGATTGATGCAGAGAGTGTGTGTGTGTGAGAGGGAGCGATACAGTCAGTATTTGTCTGCGTGTGTATGAGAGAGAAACAGAGTTTGTGTGAGGAAGAGAGTGTGTACGTGTGTGTATGAGAGGGAGGGCGAGACTTTTTGTGTGCGTCTTTGTACATGTTTCTTTGTGTGGGTGTGTGTGCACATGTGCACAATGGCATGAAGTCTTGAAACAGAGTGTGAGTGTGCGTGAGTGTGTGAGTGCATGTGTGAGTGCATGTGTTTGTGCATGTGTGTGTGTGTGTGTGTGTGTGCGTGCACATTGCCATGCACTCATGATGTCTGAGCTGTGGTGGCGGTGGCGGAGGAGGGCGGTGGCTACTTCAGGTGTATGTACCTGTTAGTCTGTCTGTCTGTCAGTCAGTGTGTTGCCAAGTCACTAAATGACTATCAACGCCCCTCCCCGCTGCCGCTGTCAAGGTGAAGCCGGCACCCTGCGAATCCTCCAGCCTCAGATCTTTAAGGGTAGGGACCTCTGGAGCACCTCACCCCACCTCCATGTCTTCCTCTGTCCACCTTTTTCAAATAGTCCTCACCTGGACCAAGACTCCGTGAGCTCTAAGCGTCCTCACGCACGGAGAAAACAATTATTCAGAAATGCAATTTTTTTCGAAAGCATTTTCTTTTATTTGTGTTTAACCTCCGTCCGTCCCATTCTTCGTGTGTGTGATCGTGTTGTTTGTCCCCCTCCCAGGTTCTGACTTCTCTAAGATCACCACCATCCACGGCGACCCCAATCTGATCGAGCTCGAATCGGAGAGAATCTCCAAGCTGATTAGAGGTCCCTCCTAACGCTCACTCACACAACGCATGCGTGCATCTCATTGGCGGGCAGGGTGGGAGGTGTATTGATCTGACGCCGTTTGTGTGTTGTGTTTGGTGCTCAGACGGGGGTCCAGTAGCCTCCGCAAGGAGACCACCAGGTGAGCATCAGAGACTCATGCCACCTTTGGACGACATTCAAAACGTACTTGCGGGAGCCATGTGTATTTATTCGTGGATATATATAATGGTTTTTTTTTCTGTTTCTGTCGCAGTCGGTGTGAGGAGAAGAAAGATGAAGGCCAGGCGTCACATCAGGCCAAGGCAGTGAGCGTGGCAATGAGAAGATCCAAGCCCACAACCTCAAGATCCGGGGAGAGATCACCGGGGGTCCGAGAACGGTACGGAAAGACCGAACAATCGTGGGTGGACAAGAAGCGATGGCGTGGAGGAGCTCCTTGTTCCGTCCACAAAACGGATGAATGCGACATTGGTTCAGAGCGCGATAGGCGATGAGGTTTTATACTGCGATGCTATAAGAAGTACTCTGTGTGTGTAATTGATGTAAGTATGCAAGGTAAATGTTTACTGCAGTGTGTAGGGGGAGGAGAGTGTAAGATGGGGTCGACCGTGGAGAGAGAGGACTTTGTGAAAGATTGACTGTAGTTTTTGTTTTGTTTCTTTGTTAACGAATGGCATTGTTTTCAAACTGGTGCTGACATTTTATACAACTGATGCTGCATGACAAATGATCACATTCACATTAACTCTTATTTTCATTTTGTTTGGTTGATTTGGTGACTCAAATGTTTAATGGTTTTGAACGTATGCTTGGTTTTATGTTTGTCCACGTGATACAATACAAATCTCTAGTATTTTTTTACTGTATGCTCTGAGTGGCAAAGAGAGACCAAAATAAAAAAAAAAACGTTTACTTTTTTTACCCGGTTTTCCTTTTGCTTGTTTTTCAACCGGATGTACATACTTTTCACAGGAGCTTCTCTTCTCCATGCCACTCCTGTCTGCGGTGATTTGACGGGAAATTCATTTAAGCTATGGTTCAATAAAATTATAACAATTCATTGTGTTTGCATTTTATCAACGACTCCATCATAGATGGCTGTCCTGTCCTCTGCCCTCATGAAAAAAGAAATCGATAGGTCGTGAGATCTGAATAAGCTTTTTCTAAAACATTGAACAAAATAATAGTAGATAATATTGACTAGACTATGACAATTATCGGTAATGTATGCATAAATGTCTAAATACGTATACCTACGTACATCCACGACTACTTAGAGCAAAATACAGAACGATTATTGAAAAAATACTAAAATAAGTTGACAGAATGAGTAAACATCTGATAAAGGGTCATGCAGAAACCTCTGGAATTCCCATAGAATGTGGCATAAAGCAAGGACCTATTTCAAAATGTGGCCATTTTCCAACATATATGTATGATAACATTTGAAAGAACCATACATTTATCTTATCAAAACGTTATCATTCCCTTCATCTCCAAGGTATAGACTATTGGGTAAACATATGCAATGGAGGCAGTGAGGTCTGAAAGCATTCCAGCTTGCCACATAGTGAAATAGAAATGTTGTCATGTTTGGAGTTATAGGCCCCTGAAACATTGTCAAACGGGGTCAAATTGCAATTCTACAGCTGGAAGGGGAAGGTATTGGGTGACTGTCAACATTGACGGGTAGAAAGCAGGGAACAGAAGGTTAGCGCAACAGTGAAAGGACTCAGAGTGGTTGGTGGGCCTGCTCCTGATTGATCCAGTCTGGCATTTCGTTTTGAGTTTCAACACAATAAATACAGTTTAGACAATATTTTCAAAAAGTGCCACTGGTAAATTGTGAAAGTATTGCACTTGGCTGAAACGTCTAGTCTACTGACTTGTATTGTTTCTGTGGTTGTGAGTGAAGCGAACAAGCGGTCCCGCGAAATGTTCTCGTTTTTAAATCTATGATTGATTTCAAAATGTCAACGTTTCTTGCTTGCTTGTGAGTAAGAATGTTGAGATGGTTTGGAAGGGTAAGGGTTTATTATTCTCTGGCCCATCTGATGGCGCGACCTCGCTATGCAGAGTCTATCTTTGACTTTATACCATAAGCAGGCCTGAAGGATCAGAAACAAAAGGCTATCAATACAATAACAACGATTCCCTATTTGAGCAGCCTGCTTTGGTTTGTGTTTGGGTTGTTTAACAAAGCCTAAAGCATACCATTTGGCATGTAATGCCCAATGGTTGGGTCACTGTAGCACCACATTAACCATGATAAAAACAACAGCCAAAACTTAAATTGGACCCTCTTTTGTTTTTCTTCCCCATCTTAATACTGAATGTCATAAGCAGTAACAGTCAAACGTTGTTATTCTTCTTTGGTGCTTTTTTTACTGGTATGGTTATCACATCCCATTGTTATTTTAATATTCCTATTTTGTATTTGTTTCAATTGTTCTCCGAAACAAAGTGGACCTGGGTGCAGCAGTGTTGGATAGGAACCAACTCAAGGCTAATGACATTGTAGTGCGGATGACTGAAGCCTTGTGGCACGGGGGCTTGTTTCGGGATGAGGCAGCTTTACACAACGAAGAGGATGCAGGAGTCAAAGAAAGCAACTGGCAGGGAAACTTGAACTTAAGTGAAAGATTGCGCTACCTCATCTGGCTCTTGCATCGTCAGACGTCGTCCTCTGGTCCAAAGGCTTAATGCTGGAAGCCATGGTTGTCCGCGTTCACGGTGTCGAGTGAAAAGGTCTATTGTCTGAGCGTCTGCAGGAGGCGAGCGGGCTGGTTCAGAAAGCCTGCTGGATGAATCTCGGGGTGAAACACAAGAACCTCAGTCATTAACTTGATTTTGCATGCAACCCAATTCGGCCAACTATGTCATTTTCCCGTTGAATACACTAGCTTCTACGAACACCTACGCTTGGTCGAAAGGATGATGGGATTAAAAGATACTTGTAATTTCATTAATATATTACATTTCTTACATTTCATATGTTTAAATAATGTGATGCTTTCACTGTTTTTGATCCATTATTATTATAATTATCTCAATGCTAAAATATCTATGACTATTTAAGCATTTCACCGCTTTTCCATTTTGTACTGACAACAAGGATAATACAAATGAATAAAGATATAGGAGCAACGTTTTAGTTCACACAGTTTCACATATGCTTGCAATAATTATTCATGAGATGTTTTCCAGCGAAGGGGCTCTCTTTACATGACTTGACCCAGCCTAGAAAACAATTCCGAGACAAACTCCTCGCCAAGCTACAAACCACAACCTTCGCAAACCGCTACCAAGAAGTCCTGAAGCTTAAATGGAATTAAACACTGTATTGTTTAGAGTTTATCATCCGTATGCCTGCATAAACTCAAAAATGAATTAATGAGATTGTATATTTTTGGAGTAGGGTCGCTAGTGAGACAAAACGGGGGGCGTAAGCGTGTGGCACAGAGTTTGCGAGATTGATAATTTCTGCCCTTGTCCATCACCACCTTGTTCAAGTAGCCATCTGTAGATAAGCATTGGAACAAGTCCACACATCAGCCAATTCTTAAATTCTTCTTCTTAAACAACGAGATGTATTACTTGTTAATATGACATGTAAATATGCTCGTTCTGTTTCTTACTTTTGACTCTTGGTTTATTTCTTTAGGCACTGGGGCCCATTGTGTGCGATGACTCTTGCGTGTGTGCTAGGGATGCGTCGGTCGCGACTGATTCGTTACAACGAACGAATCCCGAACGTGAACGACAAGAACTGGTTCCCCAAAACAAGAAGAACTGGTTCTTTGATTCTTTTTTTTTAACATTAACCAAACATATGGTCACGTAAATAAAATATACAAACGAACAGAGCTCCGTCTCCCCGCGACTTCCATTGATTGAGTCTACAACTTTCTCAAAGATTCAGCCAATGAGAGGTAGCAATGGTGTTGGAATGGCACCTGGGTAAACCAATGACAAGGCGGTACCGTCGAATATGCGCGCTTTCTCTGTCTGACGTATCTTGGGTCATACCATTCGACTCATATATCCCCCTACATTTTTTCGAAAATAGACTGGACCTCCATCTGTTTATTGGATAAACGCATTTCCCAATCCCAGGAGTCTTTGCTCCATTCTACGTCAATTTAAGAACAAACAAAGAAATTAAACTGCAGTTCGTATTTTTTATTTATGACCATGCAAGTTCTGTAATGCCTGAACAATGAAGAATTAAATGTAAAATAAAATTATAAATGTAAAACCATGAATGAAATATAGAGAGTAAGCAAGTGGTATAAATATTGTTGGGACGTTTGACATATTAAGTAGCAGGCATCTCCAAACGGCGGACTGCGGTCTTGACGGTCCTATCCGGACCAACGACCAATTTAAAGAAAAAAAAAAAATTATAAAAAAAAGTTTTTTTATTTTTCATTTTTTTTAAGATGTAATCTGACGTAACGAACGAATCAAAAAGAACGAATCAAATAAACGAATCGTTATAGTGAACTGAACTGAAAGAACTAGTTCCCGGAAAAGAATCATTTTGCCCATCCCTAGTGTGTGCGTGTTGCTCCAGCTGAGACGCACCGCAACACTTTCATACAGCCGTGTCGCTGCTGGTGGCTGTGGCCCATGCTTTCCCTCTTAGAGAAACCAAATGATTACATCTGTAGGTCCATCTGGGGGGGATCCATGAGGAAAATGATGTCGTAATTTAGAGAGACAAGCCAAAGAAGACAAAGAAGATGTGTGTGTGTGTGTGTGTGTGTGTGTGTGTGTGTGTGTGTGTGTGTGTGTGTGTGTGTGTGTGTGTGTGTGTGTGTGTGTGTGTGTGTGTGTGTGTGTGTGTGTGTGTGTGTGTGTGTGTGTGTGTGTGTGTGTGTGTGTGTGTTTGTGTGCGTGTGTGGTATCTGGCGGCCTGTCCTAGGAACAGGGCAGGGATGGATCTAATGGAGAAGATGTGTATAGATTTTCCACAAGTGTGTGGGATTCGATTTTCCCTTTCCTGTGCTGCGACATGGTCTTTAATGTCGTCTCAGCGTTTCTATTTTTGGGTGTTTCAGTTTCGTCAATCAGCGTACTCTGACCGGACATCATCACGCAACTGCGAAATTGAACGAGGATCTTCAGATCTTTGTTTTCTGTCTTTTGTTTCTAAATTGTTTTTATTATTCCAGTAAAAGTTATAAAATGGCAGAGCTTACTAGGATGGGAATCATATAAGACATATTAAGCTAATTAAAATTCCAAAAAAGGTTTGGCTTCGCGTTAAAGAAATCAGAAATTCAAGTAAATCAATCAATTTGAAATCCTTTCAACTAACTGTCAAATGTTTAACTACTGACGGTCCTGAGCTGGCTGACATGTTCCCGTATTGGTGTGAAGATGGGCCAACAGACCTTGTCGTCTTAATGTGGGAATGATCTGAAACTAATTCAATGAGCTCTCATAATATGCGAGTGTAATTAGTCGATTGCAAAAGCATAGACTCTGACATCCAACCTTGACTGTTCTCTAACGCAGAGCACGCACCATGACATCATCCGGTGTGTCACTTCAGGGTTTTTCTGGTCTTCTTTCCTTTGCAGCGGAGCAGGAGCAGAGGTGGGTAAAGAAAAAAGAAAAGAAAGATGTGCATTTACCAAAGGGCTGCAGTCAAGGACACAAAGCCAAGAACACGTCGGTCCTGGGGGGGCCGTATGAGGAGAATACTGCGGAGACTGAAGTCTCCAGCACCTGTTTGAACTGCATAGCCAAAGGGAGACTCTCCCAGAGGTTGGGAGATTTCCATCGTGTCGGGACACGTCCACGTTTTGTGTTCAGCGTTACAAACAACCAGGCTGCCTAAACTCAATGTGTTTCCCTCATAGGGTACAAAGCATATTCTTGCATATGAGATAAGATGTTGGGTGCTCTATTAATCCCAGATGGGATGTTTGAACGCTGGCAGATGACAAAGCAGATTAAACTTGGCCCTGGAGGAATTTGCCGTGTTCGCAGTATTTGACACCGTTGATAATTTGTAACAAAATGATGACATATTCAAGCTGAACTTATTTGTCTACTCCACAACAAGAAGCTTGGGTCGGCCCTTGTCTTACCAAGTCCTGTTTTGGTGGTTGTTAAAGGACTAAGATACAGCTGCCCTGTCTTCAGTCAGCTTGGTTCCTACTAAGGACCCGGGAGCAACAGCATTTGGCCAGGCCGTGTGTGATAGAGCCAGTCTTATTGGTTTATTAGGTCTTCGGGCCATTCTGGGTTCTGTTCTGTTCAGAAGTGTTGTTTTGATTTGATTTGATGCATCTTTACTTCAATTTGTTTTCCTCGTAATCTTGTTTTTGGTTGCATGCTCCTGGTAGTCCTACTACCTAGGTCTGGGATCCCTTTCCCGTTGTTTTCCCCGTGGCCTGTCCCAGCTCTCCCGCCCTCCATTAGGCCCAGTTTGATATTCTCTTTGACATTATTGTCCCCTTCCTGTTAGGACTTGAGATACTGTGTAAGCCACAATTGTATTACCGCCATTAGCCTCTGGTCCTGGCTGCAATGGGCCGATACCTGTTTGGATCCCTCTCTCCTACATCTGAGGGACGCCTTGTCAGGCCGCTCTCACGTTAATAATAAACTATTACATGAATAATCCAGGTGAAATGCAAGCTTTACCAGCACTAGTTCCCATTCAGCTCAGATGAAGATAGTTAAGAAAGCAAACGCAATGATCCTGGCATGTCTTTTTAAAGCAAAATACTGGAATATCTTGACAGAAAATCTTGGTCTTATTTTAATTTGTTTCCCAACCAAAAAATACAAATAGAGCATAAGTATAATCATACTTCTTTTGCCCGAAGAGTTCTGCATTTTGTGCAAATGAAAACATGCTTGGAAAGACGTTCTTGTTTATTTATGGAAAATAACTAACTAACCCATGATTTTTGGCATAATGCCAAAAAATTGCATAAACTACTGGCTAACTATTTACCAGAGCAAGTCCTTCTTTCTAACCTGCAAAAACATAAATTCAGGTTCAGTTTGAATTTTTGATGATTTGATATCAACATAATTTGTATTATTCATTTTTGTCAAATCTGACCAGGAAGGAGTTCTAGAAGGGTGGGAACACCAATTCTAATGCTTTGTATAGTTTTCAGGAAAAACCCAGAAAGTATTCTACTTGTATACTCTGTGAACTTGAGTCAATGTTTTTTGACCTTGGATGTTCTCCCTCTGCAGCATAACAACCTAAACATGATAAAAGTAGCAAGAAGAAAGAAGGTCCCTGCAGCCGACAGAGCCACCAGTACATCTATAGAGTAGTAGGAGTACCAGGGCATCTTATAAGCCTGTGTACGCAGGTGGGCTGCACCTTTGTGGCGCATCACGTACTCCACCCAGAAGATGGCGTGGTCCATGGGAGGAATCGGCTGGTCTCTGTGCAGAACGGACAGTCTCTGCATGCTGTGACTGTAACTGTCTTGGTGTAGCACTTCCTTGAGTCCCTGCTCAAAGCTGTGAAAGTTAACATCAGCCAGCATTATAATCTTTCCCGCTCCCCTCTCCTGTAGACGAAGCAGGTTGTCGAACTGGTCAAAGAACAGGGGTATGCCCAGCACTGGGACCCCATGGTATATGGCCTCCAGGACTCCATTGGTACCTCCGTGAGCCACAAACACCTTGGTCTGAGGGTGTCCCAGGAGGTCCTTCTGGGGCATCCAATCAACGATCAGAGTGTTGTTGCCCAAAGAAGATGGTATTTTTCCAGTGTGCCTCCAAATGACCTGCAAAATAAGAGACTTGATTGTAAATGTATAACTCAACTCTCATTCAGATGACTCTGGTTACTGTTACGTATTTTAAGCACATAAGCTGCCCCAACATAGCCACTAGGAAGCAGTATCGAACACACAAGCTGCTTTACCCTCACATAGCCACTAGGAAGCAGGATCGAACATATAAGCTGCAATAACTACTCCAGACACAGATGGCAGCACCTTTAGCCAGGTGAGGAGGGCGGAGCCATTATGTCCCACCGGCCACGCCTACTTCACATAGGCCAAGCCCACTTGACCCTAACCAGCGCGGCAGTGAGATTGGAGTTCAGAGACCTAGGCAGACCCGCAGAGGGACCCGGGCCTAAGCCCGGGGCTCGACGTAGCACTACGGTATTTTCTCTCACACGCGTGTAAGATAAAATTCCCTCCCTTTTGCTTCATGGTTACCATACCGAAATACCTTAACAAATAAAGTGAGTTAAAAGCGACCAAGAATTGGACTACTTTCTTCAAAAACGCAACATTACACACACTGTGTACTGGGATCACCTTTACTCATTGAAAAGCATTGACTGCATTTTTAAGTAGCTAAGGTTAAGCCAGTCCCTCCAGAAAATGCAGCGTTTTTTTGCGATTGTTGCGGCCAAAAATCCTTCATTATGCAGCATGTTTTCTTAAATAATGCGATGAAATATGCGGCATATTCATGCAATTTTATACAATCAAATTGCGGGAACTTGCAAAAATTGTTGGAACTTGCGAAAAATGCAGCTTTTCGATAACGTTCACGTCGCGTAAATACGTCACTTCATAACATTCCCATGGCAACAGGGGGAAATGGTTGCTCTTGTGTGAATGAAACGCAACATTTTTAAACTTTCTGCTAAGATATATGTGATGTTCTTGCAACGAAAATGCGGAGATTATGAAATCATGCAAGCCCCGCATATTTTGCGCGGAAATCGGCAATTTATGCGGTGAAAGTGCGGCATATTTGAAAAAATGCAGCCCCCGCATGAGTATGCAGACTTCGGATGATTATGCGTTGAATCATGAGATCGCATAATCTGTTTTTTCTGTAGGGACTGTTAAGCAGACCACTATTGATTGAAGTAAAACACGTATTAGAATCAGGGCAAAACATTGTAGCATTTTGGTGGTATGGTCGGTTTGGAGAAACTCATGCCCGTCCGAGCAGCCATGCCTGTGAAGGCAGGGGCCATACAATACAATCAATGGCTGATCTCCATTACCTTTTGAGGCATCTTTGCAAAGACCCTGGCAATATCCTCTGCGATGTCATCTGGTAACACACCCACAAAAGTACCCAGGGTCATGATGATCACTCCATGCTCCCCGGCACTCTCAACAAACGCTTCAAGGTCAGCTGGGAGGGGCTGGGCCGGCTTGCACTGGAAGCCCCCTACATAAACCACATTCGGCATGGTGGGTCGAGGAAAGTCAAACACAAAGTCAGACCGGAACAGCCAAATGTCCGCTTCCTGGAGGAGTGAGCTGGTGTCACACCCTCCCTCAATGTACTTGTCACAAATGGCTTCATAATGAGGCCCAATCATGAACACCTCCTGGAAAACAATGAGGCCGTGGAAAAACACGTTCTTGATGCGTTCCGTGAAGCTCATGTTGTCTGTTAGCCCCGAGCCCGGGACAGGGATGTAGGACAGCGGCGACGGGGCGATGATGGAATGGCCGTCTCCGCTGGTGATCCAGCGGACGTTGAGCACCGTAGGAAGCTTGAGATACTTGGCGAGGACGACACCGAAGGCGATAGAAGGGTCAGTCAGAACCAGGTCATACTGGGCCTCTGATAGGCTCTGGAGAAGCCTTGGATCTTCAAAGATTTGAGCAAGCATATCACAGTATATGGAATGAACCTCAGAGATCATTGATAGGAACTGCACAATGAGTTTGAGGAGAGTAAGTGACGACGATCCTTCTCTCTGTACCTGAGGGACAATTAGAAAGTATATCAGAATTTGAATATGTACTTAATGGACCAAAACATCAAGTCAGTACTTATGTAATGTATATTATTAAATGTATACATTATTAACTCTTCATAAAGGCTAGGTGTATAAAATATAGTATGAATTTGACAGTAACCTACCTTTATAATCCTCTCTAAATATCCATGAATGAGACCTTCAAATTGCTTGGATTGAGGGATATTGATGGAGTCATACAAATGGGACACCTCTTCAATGTACCAGCTCGTTGACGGTCGGATCACAGAGATGCTATGTCCTCTGGCATGGAGTTCCTCAATCATGAGCTTCATATTGATCCAGTGACTACCATCCAAAGAAAACACCAGAATCTTACCTCCATTACAAGGTGGGGTGATAAGAAAAGCCATTAGAAAAACACGGAAGAATATGGATATTCCACGTGCAGAGTTAGACTCCATGGTACATTGTGTTCAGCGCTACAAACAACCAGGCTTCCTAAACTCAATGTGTTTCCCTCATAGGGTTCAAAGCATATTCTTGCATATGAGATAAGATGTTGGATGCTTTATTAATCCCAGATGGGATGTTTGAACGCTGGCAGATGACAAAGCAGGTTAAACTTGGCCCTGGAGGTATTTGCCGTGTTCGCAGTATTTGACACCGTTGATAATTTGTAACAAAATGATGACATATTCAAGCTGAACTTATTTGTCTACTCCACAACAAGAAGCTTGGGTCGGCCCTTGTCTTACCAAGTCCTGTTTTGGTGGTTGTTAAAGGACTAAGATCCAGCTGCCCTGTCTTCAGTCAGCTTGGTTCCTACTAAGGACCCGGAAGCAACAGCATTTGGCCAGGCCGTGTGTGATAGAGCCAGTCTTATTGGTTTATTAGGTCTTCGGGCCTTTCTGGGTTCTGTTCTGTTCAGAAGTGTTGTTTTGATTTGATTTGATGCATCTTTACTTCAATTTGTTTTCCTCTTATTCTTGTTTTTGGTTGCATGCTCCTGGTAGTCCTACTACCTAGGTCTGTGATCCCTTTACCATTGTTTTCCCCGTGGCCTGTCCCAGCTCTCCCGCCCTCCATTAAGCCCAGTTTGATATTCTCTTTGACATTATTGTCCCCTTCCTGTTAGGACTTGAGATACTGTGTAAGCTACAATTGTATTACCGCCATTAGCCTCTGGTCCTGGCTGCAATGGACCGATACCTTTTTGGATCCCTCTCTCCTACATCTGAGGGACGCCTTGTCAGGCCGCTCTCACGTTAATAATAAACTATTACATGAATAATCCAGGTGAAATGCAAGCTTTACCAGCACTAGTTCCCATTCAGCTCAGATGAAGATAGTTAAGAAAGCAAACGCAATGATCTTGGCATGTCTTTTTAAAGCAAAATACTGGAATATCTTGACAGAAAACCTTGGTCTTATTTTAATTTGTTTCCCAACCAAAAAATACAAATAGAGCATAAGTATAATCATACTTCTTTTGCCCGAAGAGTTCTGTATTTTGTGCAAATGAAAACATGCTTGGAAAGACGTTCTTGTTTATTTATGGAAAATAACTAACTAACCCATGATTTTTGGCATGATGCCAAAAAATTGCATAAACTACTGGCTAACTATTTACCAGAGCAAGTCCTTCTTTCTAACCTGCAAAAACATAAATTCAGGTTCAGTTTGAATTTTTGATTATTTGATATCAACATAATTTGTATTATTCATTTTTGTCAAATCTGACCAGGAAGGAGTTCTAGAAGGGTGGGAACACCAATTCTAATGCTTTGTATAGTTTTCAGGAAAAGCCCAGAAAGTATTCTACTTGTATATTCTGTGAACTTGCGTCAATGTTTTTTGACCTTGGATGTTCTCCCTCTGCAGCATAACAACCTAAACATGATAAAAGTAGCGAGAAGAAAGAAGGTCCCTGCAGCCGACAGAGCCACCAGTACATCTATAGAGTAGTAGGAGTACCAGGGCATCTTATAAGCCTGTGTACGCAGGTGGGCTGCACCTTTGTGGCGCATCACGTACTCCACCCAGTAGATGGCGTGGTCCATGGGAGGAATCGGCTGGTCTCTGTGCAGAACGGACAGTCTCTGCATGTTGTGACTGTAACTGTCTTGGTGGAGCACTTCCTTGAGTCCCTGCTCAAAGCTGTGAAAGTTAACATCAGCCAGCATTATAATCTTTCCCGCTCCCCTCTCCTGTAGACGAAGCAGGTTGTCGAACTGGTCAAAGAACAGGGGTATGCCCAGCACTGGGACCCCATGGTATATGGCCTCCAGGACTCCATTGGTACCTCCGTGAGCCACAAACACCTTGGTCTGAGGGTGTCCCAGGAGGTCCTTCTGGGGCATCCAATCAACGATCAGAGTGTTGTTGCCCAAAGAAGATGGTATTTTTCCAGTGTGCCTCCAAATGACCTGCAAAATAAGAGACTTGATTGTAAATGTATAACTCAACTCTCATTCAGATGACTCTGGTTACTGTTACGTATTTTAAGCACATAAGCTGCCCCAACATAGCCACTAGGAAGCAGTATCGAACACACAAGCTGCTTTACCCTCACATAGCCACTAGGAAGCAGGATCAAACATATAAGCTGCAATAACTACTCCAGACACAGATGGCAGCACCTTTAGCCAGGTGAGGAGGGCGGAGCCATTATGTCCCACCGGCCACGCCTACTTCACATAGGCCAAGCCCACTTGACCCTAACCAGCAGTGAGATTGGAGTTCAGAGACCTAGGCAGACCCGCAGAGGGACCCGGGCCTAAGCCCGGGGCTCGACGTAGCACTACGGTATTTTCTCTCACACGCGTGTAAGATAAAATTCCCTCCCTTTTGCTTCATGGTTACCATACCGAAATACCTTAACAAATAAAGTGAGTTAAAAGCGACCAAGAATTGGACTACTTTCTTCAAAAACGCGACATTTACACACACTGTGTACTGGGATCACTTTTACTCATTGAAAAGCATTGACTGCATTTTTAAGTAGCTAAGGTTAAGCCAGTCCCTCCAGAAAATGCAGCGTTTTTTTGCGATTGTTGCGGCCAAAAATCCTTCATTATGCAGCATGTTTTCTTAAATAATGCGATGAAATATGCGGCATATTCATGCAATTTTATAAAATCAAATTGCGGGAACTTGCAAAAATTGTTGGAACTTGCGAAAAATGCAGCTTTTCGATAACGTTCACGTCGCGTAAATACGTCACTTCATAACATTCCCATGGCAACAGGGGGAAATGGTTGCTCTTGTGTGAATGAAACGCAAAATTTTTAAACTTTCTGCTAAGATATATGTGATGTTCTTGCAACGAAAATGCGGAGATTATGAAATCATGCAAGCCCCGCATATTTTGCGCGGAAATCGGCAATTTATGCGGTGAAAGTGCGGCATATTTGAAAAAATTCGGCCCCCGCATGAGTATGCAGACTTTGGATGATTATGCGTTGAATCATGAGATCGCATAATCTGGTTTTTCTGTAGGGACCTTTAAGCAGACCACTATTGATTGAAGTCAAACACGTATTAGAATCAGGGCAAAACATTGTAGCATTTTGGTGGTATGGTCGGTTTGGAGAAACTCATGCCCGTCCGAGCAGCCATGCCTGTGAAGGCAGGGGCCATACAATACAATCAATGGCAGATCTCCATTACCTTTTGAGGCATCTTTGCAAAGACCCTGGCAATATCCTCTGCGATGTCATCTGGTAACACACCCACAAAAGTACCCAGGGTCATGATGATCACTCCATGCTCCCCGGCACTCTCAACAAACGCTTCAAGGTCAGCTGGGAGGGGCTGGGCCGGCTTGCACTGGAAGCCCCCTACATAAACCACATTCGGCATGGTGGGTCGAGGAAAGTCAAACACAAAGTCAGACCGGAACAGCCAAATGTCCGCTTCCTGGAGGAGTGAGCTGGTGTCACACCCTCCCTCAATGTACTTGTCACAAATGGCTTCATAATGAGGCCCAATCATGAACACCTCCTGGAAAACAATGAGGCCGTGGAAAAACACGTTCTTGATGCGTTCCGTGAAGCTCATGTTGTCTGTTAGCCCCGAGCCCAGGACAGGGATGTAGGACAGCGGCGACGGGGCGATGATGGAATGGCCGTCTCCACTGGTGATCCAGCGGACGTTGAGCACCGTAGGAAGCTTGAGATACTTGGCGAGGACGACACCGAAGGCGATAGAAGGGTCAGTCAGAACCAGGTCATACTGGGCCTCTGATAGGCTCTGGAGAAGCCTTGGATCTTCAAAGATTTGAGCAAGCATATCACAGTATATGGAATGAACCTCAGAGATCATTGATAGGAACTGCCCAGTGAGTTTGAGGAGAGTAAGTGACGACGATCCTTCTCTCTGTACCTGAGGGACAATTAGAAAGTATATCAGAATTTGAATATGTACTTAATGGACCAAAACATCAAGTCAGTACTTATGTAATGTATATTATTAAATGTATACATTATTAACTCTTCATAAAGGCTAGGTGTATAAAATATAGTACGAATTTGACAGTAACCTACCTTTATAATCCTCTCTAAATATCCATGAATGAGACCTTCAAATTGCTTGGATTGAGGGATATTGATGGAGTCATACAAATGGGACACCTCATCAATGTACCAGCTCGTTGACGGTCGGATCACAGAGATGCTATGTCCTCTGGCATGGAGTTCCTCAATCATGAGCTTCATATTGATCCAGTGACTACCATCCAAAGAAAACACCAGAATCTTACCTCCATTACAAGGTGGGGTGATAAGAAAAGCCATTAGAAAAACACTGAAGAATATGGATATTCCACACGCAGAATTGGACTCCATGGTACCTAGGAAGAGAGCCACAGTAAAAAAAACAGTAAAAAAACTGACATACTAACAGGCACAATGTAACAACCATACATGACTTGATGCAGAGCAACGTACCCATCACACGGTACTCCTGCAAACACCGGGCACAGGGGGGGATTTTGTTGTTCCACAATCCTCACACATCAGAGGTCAAACTCCAAGATGTTTCTCACAGGCGCCGACCAATCAGTGAAAGGGTAAAAAAAAACATTAAGTTGTGCAACACTTCATGAAGTTTATCATGAATAATGCGTAACCAATAATCTGTACTTGTTGTTTATTAAATTACTAAATTTCTTCCACGGTGAAAACTGTATTTTTACTGTCTTGCATAATGCAAATGGCATGTTGTAAACTCATGCTTTTACACTTGTTTCCTTCATTTCACTTTAGACAATTTTATTTCTTTATAGGACCAGTATTATATTCAACCTATCCTTTATCCTTGAAGTGTCTGTAGGTACGATTTGAGAGTTGCAGAGAGCGAGAGCAAAATATAAATAATCCCCTTCCCTCTCTCTTCCCTCCCTCCCTACGTTTCGCTGCCATTGAGAAATGTGTCATTCATGCACCTGGGATGGATTCTCTGGTAACACTGTGTGCGTGCATGGGATTGACACTCAAGATTGACAGTCGGAGATCAGAAATTGACATTGCTGTTTAAGTTTAAACGATTAATATGCAATGGAAATGTGTACATGTAGCCTAAACATTTTATTTTATTTTACCAAAACTGTTTTGTTTCATCAATAAGATATCATTGAAAATGTATATATATTTCAACAAGTCATGGCTGAAGACTGCAGCAAATAAATTTACAATATTTTTTAGATAACATTTTTTAAAAATTTGATGCAAGAAAGGTGTATCAAAATCAATTATAACATAATGAAATTTACATTTATATGTTTTTAAGAGTCAAAACAGTCAGATGCGTTTCATATCGAATAGAGATATTAGAACAGTTTAGATTTGATATGTTTTTTATCATCATTTTTTAACATTTTTGTTACAGTGTGTCTGTAATCGTCAATTTTTTTTGACCTTGGATGTTCTCCCTCTGCAGCATAAGACCCTAAACATGATAAAAGTAGCGAGAAGAAAGAAGGTCCCTGCAGCCGACAGAGCCACCAGTACATCTATAGAGTAGTAGGAGTACCAGGGCATCTTATAAGCCTGTGTACGCAGGTGGGCTGCACCTTTGTGGCGCATCACGTACTCCACCCAGAAGATGGCGTGGTCCATGGGAGGAATCGGCTGGTCTCTGTGCAGACCGGACAGTCTCTGCATGTTGTGACTGTAACTGTCTTGGTGGAGCACTTCCTTGAGTCCCTGCTCAAAGCTGTGAAAGTTAACATCTGCCAGCCTTATAATCTTTCCCGCTCCCCTCTCCTGTAGACGAAGCAGGTTGTCGAACTGGTCAAAGAACAGAGGTATGCCCAGCACTGGGACTCCATGGTATATGGCCTCCTGGACTCCATTGGTTCCTCCGTGAGCCACAAACACCTTGGTCTGAGGGTGTCCCAGGAGGTCCTTCTGGGGCATCCAATCAACGATCAGTGTGTTGTTGCCCAAAGAAGATGGTATTTTTCCAGTGTGCCTCCAAATGACCTGCAAAATAAGAGACTTGATTGTAAATGTATAACTCAACTCTCATTCAGATGACTCTGGTTACTGTTACGTATTTTAAGCACATAAGCTGCCCCAACATAGCCACTAGGAAGCAGTATCAAACACACAAGCTGCTTTACCCTCACATAGCCACTAGGAAGCAGGATTGAACATATAAGCTGCAATAACTACTACTAATAATAATAATACATTTTATTTATACTGCACTTTATATTCAAGAATCTCAAAGTGCTTCAGAGAAAAAAATACCAAAAAACTATTAAAAAGGGGGAACCTCAAAGAAAGTTTAGCTAAATGCTCTTTTAAAGAGATGGGTTTTGAGGTTCCGTTTAAAAAGAGCTGTAGTCTGTGGAGCCCTCAGGTGGTCAGGGAGGGCGTTCCATAGTCTAGGGGCAGCAGCAGAAAAGGCCCGATCACCCATGGTGCACAGCTTCGTATGTCGGGTTTGGAGGGTGTGAGTGGATCCTGAACGGAGTGTACGTGAGTTTGTCGGGGGGGTGAGGAGTTCCTGAAGGTAGAGGGGGGCAAGTCCGTGAAGGCACTGGTGGGTGAGGAGGGAGACCTTGTACTCAATTCTGAGTGAGACAGGGAGCCAGTGCAGTGATTTCAGGATGGGGGTGATGTGGTCATGCTTGCGCACCCTCATCAGGACCCTGGCAGCACTGTTTTGAATGTATTGGAGCCTCTGGATGCTCTTGCCAGGGATCCCAATGAGGAGTGCATTGCAGTAGTCCAACCTGGAGGAGACAAAGGCATGGACGAGCTTCTCTGCATCAGCCAGGGTGAGTGATTGGCGGAGTTTGGCGATGTTCCTGAGGTGGTATAAAGCTGTCTTACAGAGGTGTTTGATGTGGGTGTCAAAATTAAGTTGTGGGTCCATTTTAACACCGAGGTTGGTGACGGATGTGGAAAGGGGGACGTTTTTGCCAGAGAAGGTGATATTGGTGATGGTGGGGGAGGTAACTACTCCAGACACAGATGGCAGCACCTTTAGCCAGGTGAGGAGGGCGGAGCCATTATGTCCCACCGGCCACGCCTACTTCACATAGGCCAAGCCCACTTGACCCTAACCAGCGCGGCAGTGAGATTGGAGTTCAGAGACCTAGGCAGACCCGCAGAGGGACCCGGGCCTGAGCCCGGGGCTCGAGGTAGCTCTACGGTATTTTCTCTCACACATGTGCAAGATAAAATTCCCTCCCTTTTGCTTCATGGTTACCATACCGAAATACCTTAACAAATAAAGTGAGTTAAAAGCGACCAAGGATTGGACTACTTTCTTCAAAAACGCGACATTACACACACTGTTTACTGGGATCACTTTTACTCATTGAAAAGCATTGACTGCATTTTTAAGTAGCTAAGGTTAAGCCAGTCCCTCCAGAAAATGCAGCGTTTTTTTGCGATTGTTGCGGCCAAAAATCCTTCATTATGCAGCATGTTTTCTTAAATAATGCGATGAAATATGCGGCATATTTATGCAATTTTATGCAATGAAATTGCGGGAACTTACAAAAATTGTTGGAACTTGCGAAAAATGCAGCTTTTCGATGACGTTCACGTCGCGTAATTACGTCACTTCATAACATTCCCATGGCAACAGGGGGAAATGGTTGCTCTTGTGTGAATGAAACGCAACATCTTTCAACTTTCTGCTAAGATATATGTGATGTTCTTGCAACGAAAATGCGGGGATTATGAAATCATGCAAGCCCCGCATATTTTGCGCGGAAATCTGCAATTTATGCGGTGAAAGTGCGGCATATTTGAAAAAATGCGGCCCCCGCATGAGTATGCAGACTTTGGATGATTATGCGTTGAATCATGAGATCGCATAATCTGGTTTTTCTGTAGGGACTGTTAAGCAGACCACTATTGATTGAAGTAAAACACGTATTAGAATCAGGGCAAAACATTGTAGCATTTTGGTTGTGTGGTCGGTTTGGAGAAACTCATGCCCGTCCGATCAGCCATGCCTGTGAAGGCAGGGGCCATACAATACAATCAATGGCTGATCTCCATTACCTTTTGAGGCATCTTTGCAAAGACCCTGGCAATATCCTCTGCGATGTCATCTGGTAACGCACCCACAAAAGTACCCAGGGTCATGATGATCACTCCATGCTCCCCGGCACTCTCAACAAACGCTTCAAGGTCAGCTGGGAGGGGCTGGGCCGGCTTGCACTGGAAGCCCCCTACATAAACCACATTCGGCATGGTGGGTCGAGGAAAGTCAAACACAAAGTCAGACCGGAACAGCCAAATGTCCGCTTCCTGGAGGAGTGAGCTGGTGTCACACCCTCCCTCAATGTACTTGTCACAAATGGCTTCATAATGAGGCCCAATCATGAACACCTCCTGGAAAACAATGAGGCCGTGGAAAAACACGTTCTTGATGCGTTCCGTAAAGCTCATGTTGTCTGTTAGCTCCGAGCCCGGGACAGGGATGTAGGACAGCGGCGACGGGGCGATGATGGAATGGCCGTCTCCACTGGTGATCCAGCGGACGTTGAGCACCGTAGGAAGCTTGAGATACTTGGCGAGGACGACGCCTGAGGCGATAGCAGGGTCGGTCAGAACCAGGTCATACCGGGCCTCTGATAGGCTCTGGAGAAGCCTTGGATCTTCAAAGATTTGAGCAAGCATATCACAGTACATTGAATGAATCTCAGAGATCATTGAGAGGAACTGCCCAGTGAGTTTGAGGAACGTATGTGACGACGATCCTTCTCTCTGTACCTGAAGGACAATTAGAAAGTATGTCAGTATTTGAATATGTACTTAATGGACCAAAACATCAAGTCAGTACTTATTTTATGTATATTATTAAATGCATCGTTATTAAGTCTTCATAAAGGCTAGATGTGTGAAATATAGCATTAATTTGACAGTAACCTACCTTTATATACCTCTCTAAAAATCCTTGAATGAGATCTTCAAATTGCTTGGATTGAGGGATATTGATGGAGTCATACAAAGGGGACGCCTCTTCAATGTACCAGCTTTTTGACGGTCGGATCACAGAGATGCTATGTCCTCTGGCATGGAGTTCCTCAATCATGAGCTTCATATTGATCCAGTGACTACCATCCAAAGAAAACACCAGAATCTTACCTCCATTACACGGTGGGGTGATAAGAAAAGCCATTAGAAAAACACTGAAGAACATGGATATTCCACGTGCAGAATTGGACTCCATAGTACCTAAGAAGAGAGCCAGAGAGACATGGTTAATCTACAAGAGCTCTTTTGGTTGATTAATTCAATACCCTATGATTCGACATTCAAGCATGATAAGCCAGCTTGGAACAATTGTGACACAATTGTGACACACAATTGTGACACAACAATTGTGACACACAAAAAACAGACATACTAACAGGCACAATGTAACAACCATACATGACTTGATGCAGAGCAACTTACCCATCAAACGATGCTCCTGCAAACACTGGGCCCAGGGGGGGATTGTGTCGTTTCACATTCCTCACGCATTAGAGGTCAAACTCCAAGATATTTCTCACAGGCGCTGCCCAATCGGTGAACCGGTAAAAAAAAGTAAAATGTATGTAACACTTCATAATGTTTGACATGAATACTGCGTTACCTATAATGTGTACTTGTTATTTATTAAATTACAAAATTATTAGAAGGGTGAAAACTGTATTTTAACTGTATTTTAACATTGCATAATGCAATGTGTTTGCGTTGCATAATGTGTTGCATTTACACTTTTTCCTTTGATTTCACTTCAGACAATTTTATTTTTATAGGACCAGTATTTGATTCAACCTATTCTTAATATGAGTTCTTGAAAAAGTATTTGCTTAAAGTGTCTGTAGGTAGGATTTGAGAGTTGCAGAGAGGGAGCACAGGGGAGAGAAATATTATGAAATGAACAACCCCACGATAATCCCCCTTCCTCCCTACGTTTCGCTGCCTTTGAGAAATTCATGCCCCTGTGTGTGATAAATGGTAACACTGTGTGAGTGCATGTGATTGACAGTCAAGATTGATTACCGGAACCAATAAGGGAAGAGATGTCCTAATTGGTCAGATATGAGCAGGGAGTGGTCATAATCTAAATTGTGGACAGAGGCAGGCGTAGTTAACTAGAAACAGATGTTCTCACAGAGCATTTCATTCACTAATAGCTCACCGATGGCTATGTGCTATCCTATGGCATTTCTAACAATATATCTCTTATATTATGGACAGCCCCTTTTAAATAACCTATATAATACATAGAATTGGCAAAAAGTTGAATATATTGATGGGTTTGAAGCAGTCAAAGGAATAGTGAATTAATTGAAGCACAACACACACACACACACACACACACACACACACACACACACACACACACACATAAACACACAATTACTCACTAAATGTCTGGTGTGCAATCGGCGAACACTTGTACCCATACTACGTCACTACAAACATTGATACAAAATTCCATTACAATGACATTTAATTGTATTTATAGGATTTTTATAGACAAAACAGTCAGATATGTCGCATATCCAATAATGTCAGAGATAATGGCCCCAATCATTTTAGTTACAGTTGTGTCTGCAACTGTTTCGGTGGAGAACTCGATATAGTCCCTGCTCAAAGCTGTGAGGGTTAACATCGGCCAGTTTTTTAATCGTTTAATCGCTCCCCTCTCCTGCAGATGCAGCAGGTTGTCAAACAGGTCAAATATCATGGGTATGCCCTGCACTGGGACGCCATGGTATATGGCCTCCTGGACTCTATTAGTTCTTCTGGAGGTCCTCCTGGGTCCTCCAATCCACTATCAGCATGTTGTTGCCCAAAGTATAGGGTCGTTGTCCTATATGCCCCCAAATGACCTGCAACATAAGAGACTTGATTGTAAATGTATAACTCAATGTTCCCACAGATGACGCTGGTTACGCACGCTGTGTACTGGGATCACATTTACTCATTGATGAGCAATTGACTATATTTTTGAGAAGATAAGGTTTAAGCAGCCCATCTTTTGGTGTTATGATTCTTTTCGGGGGAAACGCCATGCCCGTCCGAGCAGCCATGCCTGTGAGGGCAGGGACCATTCCGTACAACCAATGACTGATAAAGGGAACTCTTTCTTAATGTACCCACTGTTTGATAGTCGGATCACATCGATGCTATTTCCTCTGGCGTGGATTTCCTCAATCATGATCTTCATATTGATCCGGGGACCACCTTCCATAGGAGACACCAGAATCGTACCTTCATTACAAGGTGGGCTGGTAAGCAGAGACATCAGAACAATGCTGGAGAACATAAAGGTTCCACATGCAGAACATGACCAGAGGGTAGCAACTAGTAAGGGCATTTCATCGCCAAGCATTTGGTTTTCTTGATTCAATAAGCTCTTTTGGAAAGTTGATACGGTTAAATACATTCAATATTACCTCAATCTTATCTTGCTTGGCCAAAGTCTCAATAAAAGATGATAAATTGACTTTGACATATTAACATCTAACATGGAACAACACAATTTTGATTTGATTCAAAGCCACATACCCTTCACACAGAGTTATTGTGGATACTGAGCAGTAGTTTGGTAGTGTCATGTATTGCATTCCTTAAACAGAGAGTTCAATCTACAGCCTTTTCCTCAGGGTAGAGCCGTCCAATTGGAGAACTCATCCGAAGGTTGGGTAAGACTTTAAATGAGCAACACGTGGAATTACTACAGGGCGAACATAAGCTAATCAAAATAAGTACCATGATAAAAACTTAATATTTGCTGTACAATTGTGTTGCACATTGCAAACGTCAAATTGATACTAACTCTCCTTTAGTTATTTTCTCTTATTATTATTATGTGTCGTGGAAATACTTTATGAGATATTAAAGCTATGTGTTGCGTGTGGCCATGACTCACTCACTCAGACATTTAATCACTGTGCTGTGCCTAAACCCCCATGTCTTTGCTTTCTCATCAGGCTGGCACACTCAGGCTGACACACTTGCAGCAAATCTGAGATCGCTACCGCCCAATTACCAGCCTGCTGTATAAAGCCAGCAAAGTCAGTTGCTTGAGGAAGACAGACCCGGCAACACCTTAATCCCACAGTATGAGTTGTTAAATACCCTTTTCTTTCAGTAATCTTTGATCTAGGACTTGGGATGGCCGGCAGTCCTACTTTTCCGTTTAGTTCTTAGTTTTTAATTCGGTTTTGTCAGGCAGGGAGGGGGGCCAGCCTCGACGTCCCTATAGGGGGCTGAGTTTGTCCGGCATCTCCAGGTCCCTTTTGGTTTGCGGACTTCTTTATTTGGTAAAGTATTTATACTGCATTTCAGCTATGGTTTCATTTGGTTAATAAAACCCGTTAAAACATCTTACTTCCTGGTGTCCTTCCTTTATGTTGGTCTCCAATTCGAGCTACTGGGTATTTTATTCAGTTGTTTGGAGGCCGTAACACTGACAGATTGGACTTCTAAATGCAAAAAAGCACACAGTGGTTGTGGAAAATAACCAATATAATGTATGCATAAAGCAGTCTCCCCTCCAACAGAGTGAGCCCAGAATACTGTTACACAGACACAGTGAGACTTTTAACACAGTTCACCCACAATTATCCATGGATGTTTATCGGAAGGCAAGAGGCCTCTGCTGTGCTGATGTGTGCATACTCCTTTTGTTTGTGGTCTGCAGTTAGGACCAGTATGTATTGACAAGCAGTTCCTGAGCCTACCCCACTTTTGATTTGCCTATTCCAGGCCATATGGGAAAACATATGTGGAACTGGGCAATACACCATGAGAAAGCAAAAATGAAAATAGTGGGGGAAAAAAAACATTGATTTTCCATAATACAGGCAGCATTCATTTCAAAAAGCCAGTGTGGTATAGTGCATTTATAGCCAAGATTGAGTCTGAGTCCGATTTTAATTTGTTGCAATCACTGTGTTTGTATTGAGTTCAGTTAGGCTCGTTAGTCATAATAAACATAATCAAAATACTTTAAGATTAACCTTCTTGACATCATTCTACGAAAATAAAGCTGTATCAAACCCATTTGTAATAAGAAGCCTGTGGTTTAGGCAGACAAAGGCTTCTTTGGCCCCTGAAGGATAGAATATGATATTTTTCCATTTCCATTGGTCCACAGGAAGTGTCTGAAGAGGATAACGGTAGAGAAGAACTACAGGTTTTAAAACGGGCACTAAAAAACAACTGTGGAGGATTTCCCCAAACAGTTTATGTTGAGTCATAAATCTTGCTATTACCTTTAGTCTCTCCTTAATGTGAGTACATGCAAACACGCACGCACATTGAGAAAAAACACTGTTTACATCCAAACCATCCTTTCATTTTCTATGTCTTCCAACAAAGAAACTTTTAATTTCAGAAACAGGTTTAATTAAGGTCGCCTGTCTAGAGTGCCTGTGATTAGGCCTTCTTTGATTGTGCTGCTGCAAACTTTAAAAGCAAATGTCTCTAATTGGTCTGCAGAGAAGGACAGAGAAACAGAACTATTTCCGTTCTGGAACGTTTAATCGCATCAGCAGATGGGTATGAGGTGAGGAAGCTAAATTAAAATGTATGGTATTGTATTGGTGAAGTAACATACAAATACATCACACCTGACCATGACCTTGACAGACCTCAGCACTTGCCTTCTAACGCTAACAACAAACAAAGAACAAAGATTGATTCCAGAAGAGTTATCAGAGTAACGGATAGGGTTATCACCAACTCCATCTTTCATGCAAGAGTTGATGCATGCCGTTTTAAGCCAAGGTACACTGCGGTGCAAACAAGAGCCCCTGGCATTTATTTCACGCCTGCGATTTGGCGAATAAAAGGTCTCAGCCTCGGGACACTTCACCAACACTGATATCTCGGCTCTGATCTTACAGATTAATTGCACACGGTCATTTGATTTATAAGATGAGTTCAGTCTTGTTGTTTGGCCTTCTGTTCTTCATTCCTTCTTCAGTATTATCTTTGTGAACTTTCTTTTCTCCCAGGGAAACGTGCCATCCGTCCCCTGATAGCTCAAAGGGAAGACAACGTCAACTTGTGTCATCACATGCCTCTTAATGTACATTTATCAGTGTCAACCATCTGTGTTGAAATCTTATTTGAAGCAGTATTTACAATGTGCACCGTCTCCCCATAACTTCACAAAACATCTGGAGACCAAGAACCCTATCGATCTTTTTATCACACTGGCTTTTCTTTTTCATAACCTAATCTTCTCAATGACTTCTCAATATACAGCTCTCTGAAAGTATCCCTCTCACTACTCGACTTTCCATTCCACTGATAAAGTACAAAGACTAGTTCATTAAACAAACCCCTGGACGTTAGACAGACTCACAGCATCTAAAGACCCACGCACCGACGCAGGCATGGGGCCTGAGCTCGTGGACAGGCCTTAACGCGTCCCTGGACCGCCCCTTCCCGCCGACTCTGCTTTACATCCCGGTCGTGACTCGTGACGTTTATTCCTGAGGGGAAGACCGTGGCGAGATTCAGCTGACACGCTTTCAACAACCGTCAGGCATGTGTGCGACGTGCACGAGCAAGTGAAATGCACAGGTGTGAAGACTCTGAAAGGGACATGCAAGCACACATAACATTGCTGATTTTAAATGTCTTCAATGCTTGCTGTAATATGATTTATAACCTTGCAGAAGTCTGTACAAAACTTTAAACCTTGATATGAACAGTTTGGCTTCTTCCCCTCATTCCAGCTGTTGCGATGCCATTGGCCTTAAGATCCTCATGGAAACAAGTCTTTTAGAAATATGATTGATATGACACCAACGCTCATATTTACATGCATGTTTCACTGCAGAGAATGTCTTCTGCAGGGAAACTGAGGTTGTTCTCTAAATGTGTTAACTGCGAAAGTTGCATACTAACATTTTATCTTTAGCGTTATAAATATATTTCGCTCCGAAAGCAAATAATAGTTTTGTTGAGGTCAGCTGACGTTTATTTTGACACAGCCACTGGATAAAATCCATTATGAAGAATGATGATATTAACCTTTCCAGTTGCCTACTTCCTGCTGATAAAAGATGTTTTGACAAGGATCTAGACAATGATTTACAAGAAGAGGAAGAGGTTTTCCATTTTGCCATTCCCATTGTCCGCCCAGGTTAACCAAACACAAGGTTTGTCGGTTATCCATGTCTGTGCTGTATCGGCCCCTGTTGGAACCACTACAGTTACTACTAGTTAAGCAGGCAGACTGTATATATTAAAAAAATACCTGTGCTTATTGATGCCATTGGTCTTTCTGACATGAGGATACACACAATGTTAAAGGTTAAGCCTAATTTTGACGTTTACATTATTCTTCTCTAGAGACAACTCCCATCCGCACTTTGGTTTTTATTGCTTTTTCGTGTCTTCTCCATTCCTTTTCTGTTTCAGCCATCTTTACGTTTCCCATCCCAGCTCTGCCTCTGTTCATTTCAATGTCTTTCTTTTCTCTCCTCTTCCTCCCTTAGTTCTCTTCGCAGGCACCATGACCGGCTGTCTCTGTTGGCTGTCTGTGCGGTATACGCTACCACGCCATACGTTCTCACAGACTCGCCTACAGATGGAAAAAAACGTGGAAGGAAGGAACGGATCATATGGCAGCTGTTCTCCATATGCTGTCAACGGTTGTTCATTCAGAACCTAGCAATGCTTTGGCAAATGTGTTTGTCCAAAACAGCATCTCATGTTCTTTTAAGCCATGTTTTTTTTCCTGCTGCTCCAACTTTTTTTGATTATTGATACGACTGCAGTCTATGATGCCAGAATGTGCCAGAGCAAGAATAACTACTCCTCCACCAATTTGTCATATTCACCCCCATGCAGCTTGACTGGGATCGTAGGCCCTTATCCGCACGCCGTGTTCAACGCTCCTGCGTGGTTCCCGGGCCCTGCCAATCACCCGGCACATATTTTTCCAGACGCTCCTGGTCTTGACAGTTTGAACGAGTGCTTACACAGTCAGGAATTTGAGTCTTAATCCCCCCCCCCGCTCCCGTCTCTGCAACGCTTGACGGACAGTTCCGGAGCTTGGGTGGGAACGGATCGGACATGCTATAGAAGGGCGACACCTTCACCTACACCTACGTGTCGGGTTTCTTACTCTCTCAACACACAGGTTTCGAAGAAGATCTGGCGTCCCTTGTAAAGATCGTTCTCCGGGTCATCTACGTTGGTTTGGGGGTCCTACTGTACGGCTCCACTGCCGTGGATGCTGCCTGTAATGAAGAGAGGCTTTGTGTATCGGGATGGTGTTAGACTCTGCTGTGCAGTGCAGGATGTGTCTGGCCGCACCCCACAGTGGAAGAGCGTGCAGGGAAATGGCTTTTAGTTCTGAACACGGTAGGCCACAGGTAGGGCTGTAAACGAGCCCAGAGATGTGTCTTTGCAGGATCTCCTCTTAATGGAAACAATTAGTCATGTTCAAATTCATTTCGACGCCAAGAGGAAGCTAAAATGGCCCTTGCTCTGTGCAAGCGTTGGTGGCAGCGGTTTTCCTTCAAAGTGCCAAAGAATAAAGACTCAAATGAACACTTCAAACACAGGAATAATACACCACGTAACCCCACCCTTAACATGGAACTGATGTTCTCAACCAATGTCGTGAACCCCTTACTCACACTGTTCCTCTGTCACGGTTTGTTTCTGTTTCCTTTGATTAAGCTTTGGTCTTGTTTTGTTCCTGTTTTATGTTTTGTCTTGCCTTCCTTCTCGCGGTCTTTCTTGTTTTGTCTGTGTTTTCTGTAATGAGTGTGTGTGTTTGTGAGTTAAAGTCTGTCTGGACCACGACAAGATATGCAACTCAATAAGACATCAGCTAATGGGGAACATTTGATTAACGCCCGAACACACCCCGCCAAAACACAAATATTACACAAATAAAACACAAACATGTGAGAGTATTGTCAGCAATTAAAAAAAATACATCAACCAATTGATTACATTTTGTATCGTAAAAGCTCAACCCAACTTTACATCAATCTGTTTTTCCTCATCTTCAACATTTGGTACAGAGGGCTGGAAAAATACATACTTCATCCTGCACATACCATGCACCTCCTAAGCTGATGATTCTGTGCATGCATACACTGCATACATCTATACAGCAGAACCGCTGATCAGCAGATCCATCAGCACCCCAGCTTAATCCCTGAAGCCCTAAATATAGCAGCTGGCTGTGAGCCAAGACACTGAGCGCTCATAAGACACCGCCGTTAGCGAGCCATCGCTGCGCTCATGGAAACAGCCACTCTCCGCACAGACGGAGAGACGGAGGGAGAAGGGACCATGCAAGCCTGCTTGTTTCAAACATTTGGAACACATTTTAAGTAGGATGTGTTGTTCTTTTCCTAATCCTATACAGAGAAAGGCGTTTCTTTTCGTTTCCTCTGACCTATGGGTTCGATTTACTTCCCATGTACTTCTGCTCTGGTGGCTCTACTTTCAAATTGCCCACGACTTCCTCTGGATCTACCCCTCCAGGTTCCCCCCGTCCCCGTCCCCTCTGTCCCCTGCCCGGATCAGACCCAGCATGGAGGGCAGGGAGCTGCAGAGGAATTAAACATTTCATCCCCACCCGAAGTGACAAGTAGGAAGAATGACTCGCTGTGTGTTACCGGGATTATTCTTGGCACTTGACACAAAACACAGCATACAGCTAAGGAAACACACCCATATGGTGCTTATACTCACAGACAGCACCTCACACATATGTACGCGCACACACACACACACACACACACACACACACACACACACACACATACTCAGACTTGCCCACTCTTGGGATGGATCCAACAAACTGTCTACAGAGACTTTCTCAGGCCAATCCCTGGAAGTTCAGTTGCTCTGGTCAACCCCCCCCCCCCCCCCCTTGTCTCGCCCCCTTGTCTCCCAACACATACGTCTAAGGAAAGGGGTGGGCGTGCTGACTCATGATGCTCTCTCTGTCTGTCTCCCTCCCTCTCTCTCTTCTCTCTCTCTCCCTCTCTTCTCTCTATCTCTCTCTCTCTCTCTCTCTCTCTCTCTCTCTCTCTCTCTCTCTCTCTCTCTCTCTCTCTCTCTCTCTCTCTGTGTCTCTCTCTCTCTCTCTCTCTCTCTCTCTCATTCACTCTCTCTCTCTCTCTCTCTCTCTCTCTCTCTCTCTCACTCTCTCTCTCCGCTGTCTCTCTCACTCTCTCTATATCTCTCCTCCCTCTCTCTCTCTCTCTCTCTCTCTCTCTCTCTCTCTGTCTCTCCGCTCTCTCTCTCTCTCTCTCTCTCTCTCTCTCTCTCTCTCTCTCTCTCTCTCTCTCTCTCTCTCCCCTGTCGCGCTCTCTTCCAAGCCATCGGCCACTTCTGCTTACAGTTAGCTCAGTTTTGCTGTGTTTCATTAGCAGATAGAGGAGCGCAGTGACAAAATGTGGAAAGTCTCTCACACAAACACACACACACACACACAGAGGGACACAAACACACACACACACACACACACACACACACACACACACACACACACACACACACACACACAGACACACAGGAGACACACACAAAGCTGACATTCATAATGCTAAAAAAAATGTGGCCCAGTATAGTACCTTCCACTATTTTAAAACATTTGCACAATAAAAAAGACAATAGGGATAGAGGGATAGAAACCCCGGGGGCATTTGGAGTCCCCTCATTTCTCGAGGACAACAAAAAGGAGAAACGAGAACAAAAACATTGAACAACATGAGCTGCACCTCAGGTTACCAGCTGCACGTCTCTGAAACATTGGAAACCATTCCTATTACTACTCCTCTAGCAAATGTTCATTCCCCTCTTTGTATTTGAGCGCTGACATCATGTCGCGGTCTGGCCAGGGCTTGACCGGGAATAGTCAGAATAGTCCCTGGTTTTGCCCAGACGGAGCCAACGCAATCTTTTGCCCTCACTTGTTTCTAGGGGTGTACTGGCCCCAGAGCCCTGTAATGCGCTGAGGTACTTCCTCTGTATTAACCGAACTATAGAACACATATCTAGCCTCAGATCTACAAGCAGGAGCGAGGTAAAGTAACAGTGGGGACCGATCTTTTAGAAAAAAGAAAGAACCGCCCTTTATTTTTTTCAATTTAGTTATCCCCCTATTTACACATATGTCAATATTGTAATCGAATATATTTTCCGCACACAGATGGAAAGCTCCCCTCAGTCAAGTTGAGTAAGATTGTTTTGTTTGTTTGTTATGTGTCCCTATAAGTAAAAATAAACATCAGAGCTCTGTTTGTGTAATGAAAGCCCCGTCCGTTTTGGAACTCTTTTTTTGCAGATGCGCTGTTTCACCAAAGCACAGAGCCCAAAGGGAGAGGGGTCCAAAGATGTTATTGGGCCAGCCCAGTGTTAATTACGATCAGTCAGTCAGTCCTAGGACTGACTGACATTTAAGTGTACTACTGGTGAAAACACGTCTTATGTACATACTGCAGTACTTCACCAAAGCGACTCTGTGAACTTTGTCATATTTACCCGGTGAGGTAATGTGAGTGCAGAGATAACGAACAACAGGGAGGCACTGGGTTCATTTAACCGGTAAACACAGCTCTTGTCATTCCCATCGCAACATCATTTTTCATTTCAAATGTGCGCACACAACCCACACACAAAAAGTCAACAGAAGTTATCTACACACACACTAGCAGGCAAATATGCACACACACTCACATAAAAGTGTGATGCACACGCAAACAGATACACAGGTGAATGCCCAGGGACAAATGTGTTTAAAGTGTTTATGCGAAATACAGACACCTTTGCACAAACTCACTTCTCCTTGGCGGTTATTTGGTGTGTGTGTGTTTGCGTTCGTGGAAGCACATGTTTTTCTGTGTGTGTGTGTGTGTGTGTGTGTGTGTGTGTGTGTGTGTGTGTGTGTGTGTGTGTTTGTGTGTGTGTGAGGAAGCGTTGTGGAGAGACCCCAGAGAGGACCTAGATGAGAGGGTTGCTGATCGCAGAGATTCAGAACATCCATCAACACATCGATGACAGACTGCAATGTGTGAGGTCACGTCATGGTGGATGCAAACATGTGTTTGTGTGTGTGCGTGTGTGTAGGTGTGTGTGTGTGTGTGTGTGTGTGTGTGTGTGTGTGTGTGTGTGTGTGTGTGTGTGTGTGTGTGTGTGTGTGTGTGTGTGCGTGTGTGCGTGTGTGTGTGTGTGTGTGTGTGTGTGTGTGTGTGTTTGTTGGTTTGTGTGTCAATGTGTGCGTGTTTCAATGTGCATATGTGCTTGACTTGGTTCTGGACATACTTGTATCAGATAATTTTTTTACTTTTTATCTTTCAATCGTCAAGGGATCAAGCTTCAAGTCTTCTCGTTATTAATCATTAGATGAGTATAATGATTCATAACACAACAGAAAAACCTTTGTCAGCTGAATTCACTTACACATGCTGTAGTTTTGTGAGAGTAAATAGTATGATTGACATTCACTCCCGCCGTATAGAACCACAACAAAACAATACAAATCTTCATATTGCAATTTGTAGAAGTAATAAACAATACAAATCCAAATGAATAAAAATCAAACAAATAAAAAAAAAATGTGAATCTATTAGTACATTATGTTTGGTCGGGGGGGGGGGGGGGGGGGCGCAGTATTTACATTGATCAGCTGACCACCCAGCAACACCGTCCCACCTCACATTTCACGCCATCCTCAATGTGATGGGTCAGGGTTATCACTTCCACTGGTAGGAACATTGTTTACAACAATACGTATATGTGTCTGTCTGTGGGAGGCTGCGCTGCTGAGGGAACCACAGAGACAGCTGTTTCCTACAGATGGGGGCTATCCAGAGCGTTAGGCTGACTGCCAGGACGCCTAATGTCCCCAGCGAGGGGGCCCTTGCCAAGATATACAAACATGTTAGATATAGTTTTGCATTGCGTTAGTGGTGGATACCAACGTTATGTTCTCAATGGCTTCCAATGCAACGGTTCTGGGCCCACACAACCAAACTCAACATCTGGTTCTGCTGTAAGGATTTATAAAGAGGATGCATAAATATCATTACTTCATGAAGGAAAAAGACAATTGTTACCTATTAAAAAAACATTGTTAGGCAATAGTTTAAGTCATGCAAACACATGTATTGAAGAAGAAGAAGAAGATGATGATGATGATGATGATGATGATGATGATGATGATGATGATGATGATGAAGATCATGTGGGTTCGCTTACTGGCTTAATCAGAGGCCTTTGTCTGCCATTTTGGCAATTCTTCCGCAACAAAAAAACAATTGTGCTCTCTTCTGCTCTGCACTAGTTTTACCTTGTGTTATGTACTAGTTTTAACTTGTGTTTTCTACTTGCTTTGCCTTGTTTTCTGTACTAGCTTTACCTTGTGTTCTCTTTTAGTTTTACCCTTTTGTACTGTACTAGTTTTAACTTGTCTCTCAGCTTGTGTTGTGTACTAGTTTAAACTTGTGTTGTGTGTTTTTAACTTGTCTTTTAACAAGATTCTGAACTAGTTTTAACTTGTAAATTTACATCTCCTCTTTCTACTAGTAACTATTTGACTTTATTTGACTACATTTATCTGACTAACTTATATTCTGTGCAGTTTTTAACTTGTGTTCTGTTCTTGTGTGAAGTTATGGATTTGCTTCTCTGCAGCATGCTACGTTATTGTAGTCATTTACATTTAGGGCATTTAGCAGACGCTTTTATCAAATGTGACTTGCAATAAGTACATTTGTCACAAGAAGTGCAACAATATATCGCTGTCGGTACAGTAAGGATGTTCATAGAACCAAGTGCAAGTACAACAATCGCTAGGCTAACCAATTCCCCGTGTTACAGCAATGACAGCTACTGCAGTTGCTATAAGTACTATAATACAATACAACACAATACAATACAATGTACAATGGTGGCCAGAAGGGGGAGGGTGGCTATGCAGAGTCGAGGAGGGAGACACCTCGACTCTGCATGGGAGACCCATGGGCGATGTGTCCAAGTGATAGGAAGTGACTCTTCTAGGGTTGTGTCTGTTCAGACTGGAAACAAGGTAGTGCCAGTGATTTGAACCTTCTGGTGATTTGATTGCACCATGTAAAATCGTCTTGATATATTTTTAATTACACTGGAAATTAAATTAGAATTGAAGAGAGCTCAGTGTTAAATCTTTCCATTCGACCGTTCAATCGATTGTTCACTGGAAAGGATGACAGTTAATCACAGATTTCTCCAGTAATGTCAGCCTACTTATTATAATGACACTCTGCCCGGACTTTGAAGCGTGTGTGTGTGTGTGTGTGTGTGTGTGTGTGTGTGTGTGTGTGTGTGTGTGTGTGTGTGTGTGTGTGTGTGTGTGTGTGTGTGTGTGTGTGTGTGTTTGTACGTATGTGTGTGTGTGTGTGTGTGTGTGTGTGTGTGTGTGTGTGTGTGTGTGTGTGTGTGTGTGTGTGTGTTTGTACGTATGTGTGTGTGTGTGTGTGTGTGTGTGTGTGCGCACACACACACACACACACACACACACACACACACACAAAATGCCGCCATCCAATCAAATGACGAATGAAATCAGTCCAAGCCAAGTTTATTCGGAGTCACACTGGTTTTAAATGTCTCACCCTACACACTACATCTGAGCTGCATGCACATGGACTCTAAAGGCCTTCTTAACCGCCTTGCATCGACGGTGACTCACCGATTGAATCTATTCAACACACTCACATTGTTCTATTTATTTGTTCCACACTAAGTCAATAAGGGATACCGAAAATAAATAAATAAACGCAGTTTACTACAGTAATTGTTATTTACGACGGCTAATGGGTGTTCTGCCGTGTAACGAGTTTTCCCAAGGCAGTAAATCCACTGGCTGCACAGCACCCCGCGGCACCACTGGTCCCGTCGCCAGAAAGACGTATTTTAGCAGAACGCGTCTGCAGGACCTGAAAAATGTCTCTCACACCGAGGGCTTCGTCTTCATGAGTGATGGAGGGAGCAGTGGAACCGTTTCGCCCGGTGAGAGTTTCACTGAGCGTTGAACAGACAGCGCGTTGACTGACGCGTCGGACAGCGCGATCCGCCTCCACCTGCTCCTGGACGCGGTCTTGACGAAACGTCAAGCCGGGATAAATCGCAGGTAACCTGATATTGTGTTGATCGTAAAGCTCCTCCGCTCCGGAGCACAGAGGGGGAATCGTGATCCTATGGAAACGTTATGAGCAATGGGCTATATACATTTCAACACAGACCATATTTGTCTTTGCTTAGTAAATCAAAGCAAGGCTTCTGCTACCTGAGCTGTACTGTGTCTCCGTGTAACATCAGCGGGAGGCCGTCTGGCCCTCAGTCCTTCAGGGGAGCAGGGGGGGGAGTGAGGAGAAGTTTGGTATTTAACGTGCTGAAGCAGGATATCATGACGTGGTTTTTAGTCAGCGAGGCCTGATGGCCCTGAAGCAGATCCCTGCCATGTTCAGGATGTCATGTTTTGGGAAACGACGGTGAGCTGCATGGCAACCATGCATAAACAATGCACAAAGGTAGGAAGGGTCAATCATAAAGGGAACTTCAGGGGCCTTTCAGAAGTGGCCCACCTGGGCCCAATCTCACTTGTTAAATATACTTTTTATACTTTCCCAGTAGCCAGTCAGAATTGTGCAACCTTAAAAACAAAAAAAAAACGTTCAGTAGGCCTACTTAAGAATTAGGAATGCAACTTGACAATTTGAACATTTGAGAAAGATGTAATTTCTTAACTGTTGTTCCGACAATAAGTAAACAAATTGGCAAGAAAATTGTTACAGTGGTAGGCTACTCAGAAATAGAACAAAAATGACTTACATTCAAGGATACATCCATAAAGCCCTCCACATCAAAATATAAATAAATGCAAATATATCGAGACCGTCTCTCGAGCCAGCGTATCGGGGCCGCGTAAAACCTTTGGATGGTTCGGATCAAAATTCCCCAAGCCTATGGAGCCGTTAAGTCTATGCAAGTTGGCAAAGCGCACCCGGCTCGTAGGCCAACAGTCTTCCAAGTGGTGAAAGACCAGTACAGCAAGACAACGATCTGTACCCGAGAGGCCCCCTGCGCCAAAATCATAATCACTCACATTCAAGCAACTGCATTGTGTTTGCCAGAGGGCAAAATGTGACAGTTTTATCTCTGCTTGGTAACTCATAATGTATGTGCTCCAGAATGTCTCCTTTGTTGGAGTTTAATACATTTAATTAATAGTCTTTTGTTAATATTTATGCTCTCCCTGTTTTTGTTTATTTTTTATTTATGTATACTCATTAATGTGCTCGCAGATCTTGGCATCAATAACTCACAAAGTTCTTAACGCGACCCCCCCCCCCCACTCCCCACCCACCCACCCAGGCCCAGCACACACATACACACTAAAAATGAAATATAGGATTTCCAAACAGAGAAATAAAAGAAAAAAGTTGCATTCATCAAATGAACAGCAGTTCATTTATATAGATGCATCGATGTAACGCAACACCAACCCAGTAAATGTCAATTACGCTGGAATCGTTCTTTTGTAATCGTTTTATCTTTCAAAGTTCCCTTTCCCCCAAAACCCATGTGGCCCCGGGCCCCCAGACCCCCGCTCTGATGATTACCCCCTTGTATCTGTAATCTGTTGAGACCGTTGTAGTAGGAAAGAGTGCAGGCAGCAGGAGGCTTGGGATCGTGTTGTGTGCTGGAAAGAAGCGGAGGACATGTTTTCACTCACTGGCTCTCCTGGTGCTTCCCTTGGCCAGGCCTGGCCCCCTCAGACTGGCCCTCTTGGAGACCCTTCCTGGCTCTCCACCAGACACACACACGCACACTAAATCACGCATACATACAGACACGCACAGTCGCACACACACGCACACACACACACACACACACACACATAAAGACACACGCATAGACACACACACACACAGACGCACACACACACCTGCTTGCACCTACACACACACACGCACACATATAGACACGCACAACCATACAGACATGCACACAAACTCACTCACACATACACACACATAAAGAAGGACAAATAGACACATACAGACGCAAACACACACACACACACACACACACACACACACACACACACACGCACACACACGCACACCCCACAATGAATACATAAAATACATCATCCTATGATGAAACATGGCATCCTATGATGATTCTGATTCTGATGATGAACTAATCACAAGCATGCTCTCTCGAATGCATGCATACAGATTAAAAGAGAGGCACAGAGAGGGAGATGCCATCAGGCAACCATAGCAAACTGTTTTAACCAGAAACAAACATACCCTGTGTTGACCGATCAATCATACTAACTAGTCCGGATAGTATAGGATGTCATCGCCAGCAATAATCCAAACAACACAATCCCACCACAGAACCAGAATAAGGAATAAAACCCATTGTCGAGTCTGAATCAACCTACAAATCAGAACCTGCTGAGCACATCAATGTTGTTGATGAAGACGAACTTGAATCAGGTAAATTACTGACGAGAGTTCCCAGAAGCGGCTTCCTGAGGGCCAATGAATGCACGCTTAGCGCTGTATCATTTCTGGAGCTGTCATTCTTTCAGCACGCCACATGCTTTTCAAAAATACTTATATCCGCACAATACTTCATTTGGAACTGTTTCCTTCTAAGGGGAGGAGATGGCAGTTGGCCTTACGAACCGCACTGTTCATTTCTGTTCCCTGAGGAGGGGAAACTGATTTTTCTTGTCTTTCTAGTGAAACATGCGTGAAATGTAATGCTAATCGAAGGCGCCACACGGAACGAACCAACCCCCCGAAACATTTTGTGTTCCGAACACGACACCGAATCGACCACAGCCCAGTTGTACATCAACACAGCAGTGTTGTTGTTATTATGATTCAGAACTGGACGCTTAGCGGAGCATCATAGTAGCGACGGCTGTGTTGTAGTAGTCGATTACAGTATTACTTGAGGTCATATTTTAGGCCAATCCTTTTATTTTTCTTCCGCTGACAAAACCAACCAAGGGCGATGTTTTGGCTCTGTTGTTTCCCACGCCGATAGTCCATCTCTATCATGCGTGGAAACAGCCTCCTGTTGAGCACAGGTTCCCACTCCCACTTTGTTCCAAGAGCAATTCCTTGACTTTCCACTGTCCGGCTTTCTCCGCTGTTGCTGTGTCCACACAGCTTGTTTCCTTCCAGACAGAAACGTTATGAGTCACCATCGTGTGTTCTTGAATGTGTTCTCTCCCATTTAAGAACACATATAGAAAGTAATGGTGGTGAAAATATGGAAAGTAAAATTATCCAATTTTCCCAAGTGACAGATTTGATTGAACGGGATTGGCGTTTGTGCCCTCCTCCTGGTGTTAATGTTGTTTACATCTGTGGCCATGACGCTACACCCAAACAAAGGTTATTCGAGACACAGACATCTCTCTCTTGCCCTCTCCCTCTCTCTCTCTCTCTCTCTCGCTCTCTCTCTCTCTCTCTCTCTCTCTCTCCCTCTCTCTCTGTCTCCCTCCCTTTCTCTTTCTCTCTCTGTCTCTCCTTCTCTCTCTCTCTCCCTCCCTCTCGCTTTCTCTCTCTCTCTCTCTCCCTCTCTATCTCTCTGTCTCCCTCTCTCTCTCTCTCTCTCTGTCTCCCTCCCTCTCTCTTTTTCTCTGTCTCTCTCTGTATCTTCTTCTCTGTCTCTCTCTCTCTCCCTCCCTCTCGCTCTCTCTCTCCCTCTCTCTCTCTCTCTGTCTCTCCCTCTCTCTCTCTCTCTCTCTCTCTGTCTCTCTCGCTCTCCCACTCTTTCTCTCTCTCTCTCTCTCTCTCTCTCTCTCTCTCTCTCTCTCTCTCTCTCTCTCTCTCTCTCTCCCTCTCTCTCTGTCTCCCTCCCTTTCTCTTTCTCTCTCTGTCTCCCTCCCTCTCTCTCTCTCTGTCTCTCCTTCTCTCTCTCTCTCCCTCCCTCTCGCTCTCTCTCTCTCTCTCTGTCTCTCTCTCTCTCCCTCGTTGTATTCAAGAGCAGTCATTTCTCTGTGTGCGCACATCTGTTTATGCTTCTTTGCACTCATGTGTGAATTTGTGGTTGTGAGGTCGTTTGTGTGTGTTTTTAGATGAAGTACAAACCCTATATGTTTCTTTGCATATATTGATGTGCATGTATGTGTGGACATCAGGTGTGTGTGTCTGTGTCTGCACGCATCTGTGTCCTTGAGAGAAAAAGTGAGACACTTAAGTGGAAGGGTATATTTGATTACTGCAGGCTGCTTACACATATGGGTACAAGCTGGTTTAAGATTAAAGCATTCTTTCGAGGCAAAAATATTCAAGAGCGATAGAAAGCATCACATTTAACCTGTTAACAAAATAAATACAGCAGTGTTTATTCATGTGTTTATGTGTGTGTGCGTGCATGTGTATGCCGTGCAGGTGTGTGTGTGCGCATATGTTTAAGTGTGTGCGTACGTGGGTGCATGTGTGCAAACAAAAGTGTGAGTGTGTGTATAGCGTGCATGGTGCCTGTGTGTGTGTGCCCGACTGCGTGTGTGTGTGTATATCATGCATGACTGTGTGTGCGTGCCAGTGTGTGTGTGCGTACCTGAGTGTGAGTGTGCATGTGGTGGGCAAGCCTGCATACATGCAAGCCTGTGTGTGTGTGTGTGTGTGTGTGTGTGTGTGTGTGTGTGTGTGTGTGTGTGTGTGTGTGTGTGTTTGTGTGTAGTGCTAGTAATATATCTCCCTGACCATCTGAGGTCTATGCTCTTTCCACATCTTTCTTTAAAGTTTCGACTATTTAACATCCAACCAGGGGACAATACCATAACAACCGGTGCAATGGTTCAATGAATGATTGATTACTTGGATGGATTCTAGCGCCCCGCCTTGGAGAGAGACTTGACCTAACACAACCCCTCTGTATACTCACCCCTGATCCATGTCGTATGAGGCTTTCACTTTCTTTGGCGGGGACAGTGGCATTGATTGCTCATGCTTCTCTTTCACCCCCTCGTCCACCGCCCCCCTCCCCTCCCTATCTCTCTCTCTCTCTCTCTCTCTCTCTCTCTCTCTCTCGCTCTCTCTCTCTCTCTCTCTCTCTCTCTCTCTCTCTCTCTCTCTCTCTCTCTCTCTCTCTCTCTCTCTCTCTCTCTCTCTCTCTCTCTCGGTGGAACAGTACTAAGGGTGACGTCTCCTCTCCCTGGTCCAGCAGCTCTCGTGTGCCGCTGCTGTAAACCATCCGTCCTGTTGGGTAATCCCGGCCAACCACAGCGGTTCTATTGGTCAGCGTGCACACACACTGACTGTGTGCCAGGCAGCCACACAGGGACAATGTGTTGAAAAGCATTGGTTGTGAATGAGTCAATGCCTCCGTAGTGTAGTTTAGTATTGGTTTTTTGGATTTTTATTTATTGCCTCGCATCTGACCGATGCCCCGCCCGAGAGAGGCTCTTAAGACGCTTTCATCAAGATCTTATACAGTACATTTCCAATTGGCTTTATCTTAATGTGTTGATACATCTTATATGTTTTAATTTACTTATATTTATTCATTTATTTAGGAAGTCTCATGGAGGATGCACACCTCATTCGCAAGAGATACCTGATAGCTCACAAACACAAACGCGTGACGAATACAGACAGATTACACAACTTTTATCATCGCTTAAAAACGCATTCCTACATGGAAATGCGCCCATTATCCACGCACACACAGCCAGTCGCACAAGGACCGAACAACAGCGCAACAGATGCGGGGTCGTGACATCATTGCGAGTCCCTGTAGCTTTTACTGCGGTACGGACCTGACATACACCCCTGGTCCTGCCTCGACAGATGTGCGGATGGCCGTGAACCGGGCTGTGACAGAACCCGATGAACGTGGAGATGCGTGTTCCAAGTGTTCTCGCTCACCATCCACCGAGCCCTTGGGTTTGTTTCTGAGTCGTCGGGGGGAGATGTCATTATTATACAAGCCTGTTAAAGAGTCTTGGATTGCTCTTCCCCTTTCGCAATGCATCACTGTCTCACTCCGCTAATCCCGTCTGTCCCTCTTGGAGATCCCTGTCCCTCCCCTCCTTCTCTTTTGATTCAACTTTCATATTCGGTCTATGGAGAATCGAGTTAGACAGCTGTACAGAATAAACGGGATGAACACTTTCAAGCCTAATTCAGTGATTTGGAGGTAGTGCATGGCCCATGGCACGTCCCAACGGGTCATTGCTGTTTTGTTACCCGCAGTGATCATAATCGCTTTTTTTTGGACGAACAAACATAAAATCGGCCAAAAAGCTATATTTTCTGAATCATCTTTTTCTCGTTGGTTATGTGCCAGGTGTGACTGGCTCCGAACTATACACTCGCTGTACAAGAACTGAACCCCGAGAGAAGAAACAGAGCCACACATCATGAGTGGATAAAGTACCACTGGAATCCATGGGTCATGAGGCATTAGCTCATGTTTGGCTCATCCAGGAGCATGACTCCTATGTTAATTTTAAAAGGGGTTGTACCAAAAAAATACTGAGGATTAAAAATAAGCTAATAATTATTCATTCAAATAATTAGGATCAATTCATCAGTGGAAAGAAGGCATATCAATAGACAGCAGGTAGAGCATTCTCTCCACTTCACATGTGTGGTCACTTGTTTATGCCTCCGTGGTCTGAGCCAGGTGCATGTTGGGATACGGAGTCTCTATACGTCTATAGAGTACCGGACCAAGGGTTCATCATCACCTCACATGTAATATCAATGCCCCTCAAGACGAGGGGAGAAAGGTGTATTTTTGGAAATCAAGCCGTTTTACTGGCTCCTGGTGCCACACCTGTATTTAGCAACTGGAGGCTAAATACAGATGTGGCACCAGGAGTCAGTCCTGCTTCATACGTCAATGTAACAGTGCAGACAAAGCAGTTACATCTTTATTTATTCATATGCAAGAAAGATCCTCCTTGAAGAACAAACCTTAGTCTGTTTAGAGCTTATGTGGCATTTCACAGTCGTTTATACAAGGCCCCTGTCCCCATGACGCTGGAGGTTTTCAAAAAGCTAGGGTTTCCCTTATCCACACTGAGCCGTAAGGGATGTGTTTTAAAAAAGTCCACTCTGGAAGGGTCTGTTTTCTGTCCCCAGAACCTTCTCATTTTGAAAAACCTCTGTCATGTAGACGGGGCCTCAATGCTGGCATCATGCTTTATGTCTCAGAAGGTTCCACTTTTACAGGAAATGCTTTCAAGGAGAACCTCCTGTGACAAAAAGGTATTGTAGTCTTCATGCCTGTGTTATGTCTTTGGGAAATGCAAAGGGGGAGATAGCATTTGTTTTGGCTTGGTGAGCAATTTAGACTCAAACCAACCAGCTCTGGAGAGCCCCTCTGAAAACCAAGCCTAGAGACATACATTATCGAATGACAACCAACATAGGATCCCTCCAAAATAATGAAGAATTGAATTATATAACATTACACGTGATTGGACACACATGCAGATTCCCAAGTACACATCCCAGCATTGCCACAATGCACAATACGTAAGCTAATACTTAAAGTTTAGGTCATCCTTTAGTTTATTTGACACAGTGGCGGAGTACTTTGAGTTGTAGGATCGGTAACAGAACCTGGCAGGTTCAAATGTTATGCTAAACCCCTTAATCCATGTTACACTTATTCCCAAGTGGGTGTGGGCACCACCCCAAGAGGTGTGGTCTCTAGCTCCAGGGGTGTGGTCTCTAGCGCCAGGGGTGTGGTCATTAGCTCCAGGGGTGTGGTCACTAGCTCCAGGGGTGTGGTCTCTAGCGCCAGGGGTGTGGTCATTAGCTCCAGGGGTGTGGTCACTAGCTCCAGGGGTGTGGTCAATAGATCCAGGGGTGTGGTCACTAGCTCCAGGGGTGTGGTCAACAGATCCAGGGGTGTGGTCTCTAGCTCCAGGGGTGTGGTCACTAGCTCCAGGGGTGTGGTCAATAGATCCAGGGGTGTGGTCAATATATCCAGGGGTGTGGTCACTAGCTCCAGGGGTGTGGTCAATAGATCCAGGGGTGTGGTCAATAGATCCAGGGGTGTGGTCACTAGCTCCAGGGGTGTGGTCAATAGATCCAGGGGTGTGGTCACTAGCTCCAGGGGTCTGGTCAACAGATCCAGGGGTGTGGTCTCTAGCTCCAGGGGAGTGGTCACTAGCTCCAGGGGTGTGGTCAATAGATCCAGGGGTGTGGTCAATAGATCCAGGGGTGTGGTCAATAGATCCAGGGGTGTGGTCAATAGATCCAGGGGTGTGGTCACTAGCTTCAGGGGTGTGGTCACTAGCTCCAGGGGCGTGGCCTGCTGTCTAGTTGACTACCCCTGGCATGTATCTAGGGAACAAGGGCGGTTAAGCCTATGCATGTATCTAGGCACCAGGGAATGACAAATTACACTTATTTAAAAGCCCAGAGATCACTGACTGTCTGTAGTAGCCCATTATATGTTGGTAAATTCTGTCCAAAATGGAAACCCTATTTAAAAGAGTCTCAAAACTAGCATAAACAAATGTATGCGGGAATAGTATGTCTGAAATCATATTTACACAAAGTATGTGTACATATGCACAAAAATAAGTATGTCAATTTAAGTAAACAGATCAATTAGGGCCATCAGCTTGCAGATTGGCGAGACTTATGTCCACAAATGAGATACTTTCGGCTCACAAATGTGTATGTAGCACGCAATTTATGATGCAACCAGCGTCACAACTGTTCTGCAGGGCACAAAACTAGAATCAGCCAGATCCATCCTGCATGTCAGCAATCAAAAGACCATTGTGTGGAACTTATGAGTCTGATTATTGTTGTCTTCTCTATCATGGCTGAAAGATTAAAAACTGTAGGGCAAATGGTTTTTGCAACATCTCTCTATTCATTTTTCTTCAGAAACTTCAGAAACAAAAAACAGCCGATGTGCCAGGCATTGTTTTTCTGCCAGGACACACATATTTAAAACCCCGGGGTTCAAATGAATTCCACGTTTGCTCCAAGGGACAGAAGACAAGGAGGCCATTAGGATAACTCTACTTCGAAAACATTTACTCATCTGACATTTTCATCGTACTAATTCCGTGGTGAGGCCTAGATATCTGACCGATCCTACTCTCACACATGGCAGAGATGGTGCTCCAGACGTCTAAAGTACATGGTGCGAGTTCCGGCCTCTATAAACACCTCTAATGAGGCGTTCACAGGCTGTCTCCCTGGTGGCCTTATCAAAAACACCTGTGTTCTGGGGTAACCAACCCGGGTGTTAGGATAAAGACATGCATGACATGATGGGAACCTTTCCACTTTCTTGATCCATCTAATAAAATTGTGACGCAACAAAATAGTCGAGTTTGTTTTGTTTTAATTCTTTTTTTTCTTCTTCCCTGTCAACAAATGACTAATTTCCTCGTACCACTTGAAAGAAACCCCGGGTCTCCGACACATGCAGACGTGATGGGGTTGTGACGGAGGTCATGCTTGTTCTCAGCTGCGCCGTGTGCACGTGTTTACTCCGTCCTTCTGGAGTACCAGCGAAGAGGGAGCCCTGGAATGGTCCAGTAAAAATACCATGACCAATAAAATCCGGACCGCATCTGGACACTGAGTCCACAGTCCAGTAACCAAAACAGCACCCCTTCCTGTTATCCTCCAAGATCAAGCCATGCTCGGATGCTGTTGGACAGCTCCATGCCAGGCAGACACATGGTGGGGAATATTGTTTTGACGTGTTTTCGTCACTTCACACTTCTATATTGTTTTAATTTATCGCCATCTTTTACTTTGAAGTTTGCTTGTTGTTTTTATTGCAACTTTGGATTTAAATTAATCAGATCTATTTGATCTCTAAGTTTGTTGCAAAAGCAGCATCAGAACTTCACTATTTACTGTCGATTTCAGACGATGATTATCATTAGATCTCCTCAGGTTATTGGAGAAAATCGCTGGAGGTAAATGGAGTTCCTTCACACAACAAGGGCTATAATAATTAATCTTGATACCAAAATACAAAGAACCACCTGTGAGCTTGTTGTGCAAGTGAAATAATCAATTTGGATGCTACTGGGTCAGAGTGGTCTAAAAACGGTGTTCTGATCAAAGGCAATGGTGGCCCGAATAAAGGTTCCCTCAGGCTGGAGGTTAGTCATGGTTTATAGCTTGTATTTGCTGAGTCAGCCAAATGTCTACCTTCGGCCTGAGATTCCTACTTAACACTTGAGCAAAGACAGAGGCTGAGTGCACGGGGGCGGCAGTTGCGTGCTGCTTCAAATCATTTGCAAGCTCAATGAATGGTATTCTTCTGGCAGGCTGTATTAATGCTGTCGTGAGCAGACAATTACTGCACATGAGGCCACTATTAGTATAATGGGTGTGTTAGTTGTGTGCACACACGCAGTCATTTTTGCTCCCAATATTTAGTTTGGTTGGAGCAAACCCCTAACAGTGAATGATTGCTGTGCATATCATGATGTGCATATCATACAAGGGGGGATTATTCGGTCACCGCCTGTTGTTGAGCCAAGAGTTTAGTTTCAAAATCCTTGATCAAACGGGGGGCATTATTCTTTTGCCACATCCTCCAAAACTAAGAAAATTAATTTTCCAATCCATCAAGCAGACTTTAATGATTCAGAAACATATTTCATGTCTAAAGGGGTTTACTATTTCTGCGAGATACTTTTCTAGGTTTCACGTAGCCTGGGGAACCAGACGAATCTGTGTGCACCTGTTTATGTTGCTCTGGCAGACGGACACGTCCTGACCAAACAGATGACCAGCTGACCGGCTCGCGTCGGTACAATGCTCCAATGTGTGGGTCGGGTCTGAAACGACGACAAGATGACCAAGATGGCTGCTGCTGATGTGGAACGGTCGGTTGAATCCACTATGGCGAGAGTATTAAAAAACAGCATTTCTCTTAAAGTAAGTAAAAACAACTGTATGTAAAGCGTTCGACGATAAGGAAGATCTGCTTGCCGTTCTTCCTACAGGTTTCTGTAAAAGTTTAATTGACCAATGATATGACATGTGATATGACATGTTTCATTGCTCTGATTGGTTGTAGGTCTTTCCAAATGCATTTTATTAATGTTGTCATTTTAATATTATCTTGATTATTATTACCAAATGCCTTTAATTAATGTTGTCATGTTAATATGATCTTGATTATTAATATCACACTTTGATCAATATGCAATGTGCATGTCCTACAATAAAATAAAAGCAGAACT
>NC_082388.1:24309567-24344567 GCF_031168955.1 Gadus macrocephalus
AGTCGCCGAAGCTTAGTATTGAAAAACTGACAATTAATTAGGATTTAGACAAAACGAATCTATCAGTATGATTCAACAATTGTAGTCGGGTGTGGCGGACAGCAGGTTAAAGGTCTCACGGGTCCTTTCTGAAATTCTGCATTTTTAAATGGTTGAAACTGCAACTAATTGACATTATTGGGCTCATAGTTTCGTTGAAATATTTTTTCCCTTTATAATACGAATGGTATTACACTAATATAATTGTGTCATTTTGCCCTAGGGGTTATTTTCATGAGCAGGCCTAATTTCCTCTAACAATGAGTAATTAAATGATACGGTAGACATAGGCCTATATATTATTATTATCATTTTTCTGTTTATTTTTACTTTGCATTAGGTCTACTAGGCCTATATTTAGTAGGCTATTAGGTGTATCATTGTTGACGTCAACAACAGCCACCATAATAATAATTGTTATTATTATCATTGTTATATTATAATTATCATTATTATTATTATTATTATTATTATTAATAAATATTATATTTTTATTAATATCTAAACAGCAAACTAATCACCAGGGTTATTAAAAAAATCTAACCAGCTATAAACGCTTCTGTACTTCTCGTATAGGCTACATAGGAAATAAATGGATTAAAAAATGTCATATTCATTTGAAATAAAAGACAATTAACTTTAACCCTGAGAAATATTACTTCACACATTCACAAAAAACTCATATTGCTTTATGCTATCAATATGATCAAAATAGACGATGATAATATATTATAATATTTGATAGATGCAATAAAATAAGGTTTCAGGGAGCGTTCGTCACCTCTGGTTCCGCCCACCAGAGCCCACACCGGAAATTCAGCTGTTGTTGTTACACTGGAAGAAGATGGCTGCTGCTCCGACTTTTTTTCAATGAAGACACTGAAATTTCCTTTACATTTCTTTCTTGCGTTGGAGTTACAGTCATCCGCTATGCAACCTAATAGGCAAGTCCGTCCTTTGTGTTGAAACGCGTGTTGCATCGTCGGCACGGGACTCTAATTATATAAACGCCAGATAATAACTTGCACATCTCCATGGAACAGGCTAGCATGCTAACGATAGCCACATTAGCCACCACCATCAAAGAGCTTGTTGCTGTGTCAAGCCAATCGCACACCTCCGATCACTGTGATCTCAGTGGTTTCGCTCTCCGCTAGACAAGCGCGGGTTTTTTTCCGGGACGTTTGGTTGATTTGCCATTCACCATAATACCATTATTGTAATGATAAACCTATTTCTGATGAATTGAACAACTTGTCTAAAACTATTATGTCTCAGAACGCTTTCATCGACGGCTCGTCAAGCTGAAACTGACATCCGAGTTGACCCAATAGCCAGGCTGTCTCGGATGCTACGAGTGTAACTTCTTCCAGTCTGCACCTGGCGTATGGATGTTCATAACTTGCACTGTGGTCCGCCACAGGGTGTGAATGATTTCATTAGGAAGGTGACAGTGTGGGGCTGAAAGGACAGCATCGTCTACCGACCCTCGCCTTGCAACTGGCGGTGGACCACAATGGTGAGTTCATAACCTCGTTTCATTTGTCCAATAAATACCATCGCTAAAATATGCGTTTTCGTGTAGGAGTGCTGGCCGATCTTTAATACAATTATTTTGTTTATTTTACCTAGCAACAAGTTTTAGAATATGCATTGGATCGAGCCGAGGTAAGAGTTTCTGGTTAATTTGTCCTAGCTTTTAGTACGCTCATGTATTTCATTGCATGCTTATTATGAGATTCATATCAATGAATATATATATTTGATCTATTTTTCAGTACATTGTTGAAAGTGCTCGACAACGACCTGCCAAAAGAAGAATTGTATCTGGTGGCAGAAAAAGTTTGTATCAGAAACTCTATGAGCTGTACCTGGAGGAGTGTGAAAAAGAGCCTGAGTTAAAGGTAGGATGCTTCTATGTATGGGTTGGTTATGGAGATCAAGTCACTTTTTCTTCTAATCCTGATTGCTTTAAGATGCTAACATTATGTTGAATGAAATGCTGAAAGTGCTGACCTTTTTGTATGAAATTGTCTTGCATACAAAATGTTCAGCTTGCTCAAGGTTTCAACAATCAGGACTCTAGGTTTTTGAATGTGTGTGTGTGTTGTGACGTGAGTTCATGCTTGTGTTGTACAGGTGGGAACTGGTCTCCTCAACTCCACCCAGATGTACATGATGACTTATTGTGCGAGCAGATTCTAGTGCTAAATAATGTAATTACCCCATAGATTTGGTTTATGGTGTACTTTGCCTCGTCTTTCAGAATTTGAGAAGAAATGTGAATCTACTGGAGAAGTTGGTGTCCCAGGAGTCGGTACCCTGCCTGGTGGTCAACCTGTATCCGGGCAATGAAGGCTACTCCCTCATGCTCCGCGGCAAGAATGGATCTGGTAGGCCTGATGTGTGCACCGGATCTATGTTCAGGTCAAAGAACGGTTATCAGAACTCAAATCTAGACTAAACCTTGCAGGCGGAGAGATTATTGTGCAACACAAACCGGATTATGGTCAACGTTGCCGGTGTCTCTCTGTGCACTTTCAGGCGACGAGTGTTCCAGATTTAGAAACGTGAGATTGAGGGGAATCTTTTCACAGCAACTATTGGAATGCGCACCAATAGTCTTGTGTATTTCCACTGATCAGGAACGCGAGATGCAACAGTTTTGCGGCTCCTTCACTTTGGAGGCATTCGTTGAAAGTAATAGCTGAGAAGATTGTGGGAATGGGCAACCTTTCGACGTTGAAATTCGAGCAGCGCTCAACAAGTCAAGTCAAGAATCTCGTTCCTCCATCGTGTCACTCAGCACGTGGGTGGAGTAAGGTGGTGTCCATTCCGACGGCGTGTCTAAACAAGTGGGTGACGTTTGCAGACTCCGAGACGATCCGGCTGCCGTATGAAGAGGCGGAGCTGCTGGAGTACCTGGACTCCGAGGAGCTGCCCCCCATCCTGGTCGACCTGCTGGAGAAGTCCCAGGTAGCACCCACTTCTGGGGGGCGTCGGAAAGGACTCTGATGCACCCACAGTCTCCGTCCGATTTAGTGTTGCCTAGGATCGGCTGGTCGTTGGGCTCACTCTGTTTGGATTTCAACCCCCAATGCCATCCCCCCCCCGTATACATCCCTGAGCGAGATGCTCAATCCCCTACCTGCTCAGTAATGGCAATGTATTTAAAAAAACGAATGTTTTGGGGTGCGTTGTGTTGTGTATTGCATCACTCGCACACTGTTTGTCCCTGTTGTTATTGTTTCGTTTTTGGGCCATCTCTCTTCAGACAATTCAACAGTAGTGGCAACTGTATTTCTATATGAATTCAATATAGGATATTTAAGTGCACAATGCGTTTAATGGCATTAATGAATCGTGAGATCAGAAGTGTGCATGAGGTTCTCCGTTTACTTTCGACCAGATGAGCGTTGGATCTCTGTCGAACTGAATGTGCGTTGCTCACGGCTGGAGGTACTGTGTCACAGGTGAACATCTTCCACTGTGGCTGCGTGATCGTCGAGGTGAGGGACTACCGACAGTCTGGCAGTGCCAAGATGCCCTCCTACCAGAGCAGACACATCCTGCTCAGACCCACTATGCAGGTAAGACCGAGTGGTGCACGCACAGCGTGGGACTGTATAAAGCTGCTTTCACACCGCCGCGCGCCAACTCGCCGCCTCCCATTTCAATGAGGGAGGCGCGGCAGAGGGGAGGCGGTCACAAAAGCGGCTGTAGACCACGAAGCGGTTGCCGCCCACGTGAACGCGCACAGATATCTTGCCCTACCGCTCAGCTTTCCCCGTGTTGAAACTTTCGGTGGCAGCAGCGGTAGCAGCAGCAGCAGCCGCTTTTGAAAACGCCTGGCCCTTCACACCGCCGCGCGGAACCCTCCGGCAGCGAGGCGGTTGTCGGGGCGGTTGTGTGCAAGCACCTTAAGGCACACAAGTGTGTCCAGACCGGGATGTAGTACCAGAAGTGGTGCCCGAAATATGAATATGTTTGTGTTATCTGTGCTTTGACCCGTCTAGACTCTGATCTGTGATGTCCATGCCATGACCAGTGACCACCACAAATGGACACAGGTAAACATGAGTAGATATATCGAATAGAAAAGACTTGAAGTAGTTGCCGCATAACGTAATGGTGATCTTCAGCCTCTTCTAACATAGTGAAACAAATGAATGACTGTCTGCTTAGATAATGCTTTAAAACATCCATGGTATTACAATCTAGAGGCATCCTCTGTATGCTCTGAAGTAGGGCTGCAACAACGAATCGATAAAAATCGATTACTAAATGCGTTGGCAACGATTTTGGTCATCGTTTCGTTGTGTCGCGCGATTAATAAGTTACTCGTAGGCGCAGCACTGTTTACAGCCAGCAGCCGACAGGTTGGTTCACGGTTCATGCACGCCCACAGCGAGCTTTAGTGTGAGCCACCACAGCTTGTATTTTGGTCATATCTTAAAACTGGACTGTAGGCTTACATAAAAGTGTTGTACCTTCACTGTCTTTGGGTTAAAAAAACTCCTTCAACTCAGTATCCGTCTAGTCCAACCGAAAACTCTGTCAGCTGCTGCTGCTGCAGACGTTGTGCAGACGGGCTCGGAGTCGGCACCACGTGCATCAACAGTCTTTCAAAGCAGCGGTAGTAATCACACAACCGGACGGTGTAGAAAGTCCCGTCAGTTAAAAATAGTAATGCAGTTTTTAAATCCATGTTAAAATCGGCAGGATATAGAGCCAGTTAGCTTAAAAAAAAAAACGGACCAATTATCACAAACAGTGTCAAATGTGATGTGTTCAGGTCGGCTCAGTAATATGATTGATGCGTTCAAATGCAACAGAAAAAAAATAATAATAATTGAGATTTTGGTGAAAACTTGTTTTCCCAGTAATATAAAATAGATAGTAAAGATAGAATTATGACCTGTTTAATGTCCTATCTTGAACTATCATCATCTTATCAGCAATTAAAGCAATATTACAAGTTTTATTTCAAGGAGTCACGAAAATGGTATCAATAGGTTTGACCGGTTAACCATGGACATCCCTTATATACATATAAAAGTATATCATACATTGTATGTTTTTTTTTTTGTGTTATCCCAGTTATGTTTTTTTTTATGTTTTTTTATTTAATATTACTTTTAATAGTTCCGGGACGTTGGAGCAATAACCTGGTGTTTTTACACTTCAGTCTGCACTGTGAATTTGAAGTACTGTTCGGTTTTTTAATAAAGATGCGGCAATTCCAAATGTTTCTTTTTTTTATCAGATTCATCGATTAATCGAAAAAATAATCGACAGATTAATCTATTATTAAAATAATCGTTAGTTGCAACCCTACTCTGAAGTGTAATGGTTTTATCCCACTATGTCCTCTATACGCTCTGAGTGAGTTGTGTGTGTGTGTGTGTGTGTGTGTGTGTGTGTGTGTGTGTGTGTGTGTGTGTGTGTGTGTGTGTGTGTGTGTGTGTGTGTGTGTGTGTGTGTGTGTGTGTGTCGGTGTGTGTCGGTGTGTGTCGGTGCAGGACGATAAGCTCCAGCTGGAGAGCCAGCTGCTCCTGGCCACGGCGGAGCCCCTGTGCCTGGACCCGTCCATCTCCGTCACCTGCACGGCCAACCGGCTGCTGTACAACAAGCAGAAGATGAACACGCGCTCCATGAAACGGTACCAGAGACACGCGGTCCTGTTAAGGCCAGGGAACCCCCCCCCCCCTCCTCGGGTTCTGGGGTCGTCCCGTCCCAGTAGAGCCTCCTCTACTGGGAAAGTAGGCCGAGGTTTAAGTTTCCATCAACACTGTCTTTCACATTTTAAAATTAAAAAACGAATTAATTAAAAATCTTTGCGTTATGTTGAAGGCATATGGAGGCCTGTTGTTATGCCCTTTTTTTTTTTTTTTTTTCACACCGCCGGACAAATGTGACATTGATCTGTTGAATCTGTTTATCTAAGCCTGATTCACTCCTGACCATCGAGAACCTGCTACTCGTTTTAATGTAACTTAGCTTCTGTTGTGTATTTCTGGAAATGGGTTTTAACGTGACCCGTCTGGGATGTGTTGTGTTTGCAAAGTACCCTCGTTATGGTGGCAGACTTCTGCACATGCAAGCCAAGACATTTGCAAAAACGAACCATTACGTTTTTTTCTATTTTCCTCCATTTAATCTTCTGTGTGTGTGTGTGTGTTGTGCGGGCGCGTGTGTGTGTGTGTGTGTGTGTGTGTGTGTGTGTGTGTGTGTGTGTGTGTGTGTGTGTGTGTGTGTGTGTGTGTGTGTGTGTGTGTGTGTGTGTGTGTGTGTGTGTGTGTGTGTGTGTGTGTGTGTGTGCGTGCGTGCAGGTGTTTCAAGAGGCACTCGCGCGCGTCGCTCAACAGACAGCAGGAACTGTCTCACCTGCCGACCCCGCCCCAGCTGCGTCTCTATGACTACCTGCAGCGGCGGAAGGAGAGGCGCCCGGCCCCCGCCATCGACCTCAAGATCTCCAAGACTGGAAACGTGAGAAAACACACACACACACACACGGACACACACACGGATACACACACCCCGGAATCCACGCACGCACGCACGCACACACGCGCGGATACAAACACACGCGCGGATACAAACGCTCGCACACGCCAAGAATCCCATACACATGTACGCTAACTAATACGCGTTCACACACGTACACCCACGCAGAAAAACGTGAACACAAACACAGAGAACACACGCACTCGCACAAACACACACAAACAAACGCACACACAGAAACTTGTACACACACACACACACACACACATGCATGCAGCAATGCCTGGATTTGATCGTTTTATAACTTTCTTTCTTGAAATTATATTTGTATATTAATCAAATGTGTGTGCGTGCGGGTATCCACCTATTGATCTTTGTTTGTTGATCTTGCTCTCTCTCTGGCTCTACCCCCTCCATGTGATTTTCATTTCAAGTGTGTGGACATGTGGAAGCAGAACAGCTGCCAGCTGACTGTACCCAGGGAAATAGATGTACGTAAGACACACCACGCACCACGCACAACGCACAACGCAACACAAAGATCCCCCTGAAATCAGTCTCTCCCGGTTGCAATTTCTGTTTATGTCTTGGGCTCGTGCTGGGCGAGGTCACTCGATACCGTTTGCATGCGGAGAGCCAGCACCTGACCCAAAAATCCACATCCACGCGGCCCCAGAATGTGTGACCTGCCGTTCAACATGAGTGTTGAGCGTCTCCACCAAGGCCCTGCTTCCGTCACGGTGCGTTGTGTTCCTCACTGATGGCCGGTGGCTTGGCGTCTTCCCCTCTGAAGGTGGAGAAGTACGCTGTGGTGGAGAGGTCCCTGCAGCTGGAGGACCCCCAGCCTGTGGTCATCTGGCCCGCCGAGGTAGGTCCGCGCAGCAGACACGGCCGCCACTGGCTCACAGACCCAGTGGGATGTGAGGCCGGCCACAAATAACTGAATTTATTATGATAAAATAAATACATAGGGAATCCCGTTCAACATCACACATCAACCTTAAGGTTAAAGGTGTAGGGATTTTTGTATGTATTAAAGGTGTGGCTATGCCAATGCACCATTTTAATTGGTCAGGAGTGAGCCAGGAGCCGGGATCCATCGGTTATTACTGGGGGAAATTCGCAATGAGAATATGCATTTTGTGCTGAATGCGCTGACGTCTGTATGAACCAATTTGGATTTTAGACGGCTCCCGGGTCATTCCTGACCAATCGGGGCATCTCTTCCCTGATTGGTCAGGGGAATCCTTCTTGCTTGTCAATCACAGTTGTGTGAAATGCAAACAAGTTTAAGACCAATAAGGAAGGCGCGAGCAGAGGGGCCAGGGTCTCACTTTGTGTTGTTTCAAAATCGGGCTCTCTTATGCCATTGTCTGCCCTCTCTCTTTAAAGCTGTCAAAACGTTCATACCACTCCTTCACTTTGGAATTCACGCTAGGCAACTAGATGAAATAAGTACAGAGGATTCTCAGAACAGAGGATGGTAACCAGCTGTTGTTTCGCACATTTTCTTTTAGTGAAAAAAATATATATATTTCCAGCAGATTGCTCTACCAAACAGGACGTTAAAGTCTTAAAACGTGTGTTGAATCTAATGTGTTTCCACTTTGCTGTAATCAGTGTTGTGAAAGACTTGGCCGCAATGGTCTCACCTGTTGCAAGTTAGGTTATGAAACACGTTAGCTTAGTGGTCTAACCTTTAATGGTGGTATAACCTGTAACAAGTTCAGTGTTTCCCATACATAGACCATTGTGTGGCGCGGCGCCACAGAATCAACATCGAGCGCCACGAATTGATTCTGTCATTTTTTTTTTTTTTTTTTTAATTTTTTTTTTTTATATATATATTTTTTTAATAACGCGATTTGGAAATCTAAAAATCGTTCCGTCCATTCATCTCTGCATAGCACTCGTTCTCCCTGTCATTCTCACACACACACAACGAGAACGACGATGCTAACACATGAACCCACCGATGTCCGATGTCACCCCCCCCCCCCCCCCCCCCACCACCACACATTGGTCCTTGGTCTGTGGGAAACACTGAAGTTGGGTTATGTAACAGGTTAGGTTATGTAACGGGTTAGGTTCTGTAAAATATTAGGTTGTTGGTATAACTTGTAACAGTTAAGGTTGGTGATATAACCTTTGTGATAGGGCTGCTCGATTATGGGAAAAAAACAATATTTTTTTTAGTTTGAAAACATGATATAGGTATTTATTCAGCATGTCTCTATCAAAAACACTTTGTAACTGAGAACTTAGAAATTTCGCCTTAAAAAATACACAAAATGGTCCAAAAGAAAATGCTCAAATCTAAAATAATGTACGGCTATGTAGCCAGCTAACTCGATTTTGTTCATTCTGTGATCGTTTGACGCTAAAAATCGAAATCCGATGAATCGCCCAGCCCTACTTTGTGACCCGTTGCTATCGCAGGAGGTGATGGACGACTACACGTTTGAATGTGAGGTGGGGGGCCAGGCCCAGAGGACCACGGTCTCCATCTTCCAGTCGATGGGAGACCCGCTGGTCTACGGCAAGATCTACTGTGCCAAAGAACCAAAGACCGAGGACGACTCCTCGGACCTTAAGCTCATCCACCCACCGTAAGAACCAGTCAGCGCGCGGGGGAGGGGGGGCGTGCTGCCTTCCCCACAGACGTCGGCCTGGGGACGTCGTCCTGGGGACGTCGTCCTGGGGACGTCGGCCTGGGGACGTCGGCCTGGGGACATTTGCCTGGGGACGGTGCATGTGTTTGCGTCTCCTGCACTGTGTGATTCCGTACGCGTGTTTGCGTGTCTGCGAGAATGTGCGTATCTTTGACTAGCAAGTCAGATTGGGTTTTGGAGTGTTTAGGGCTGCAACTGATGACAGTCGGTTTAATCTAACTCGGAATCTTTTAAATTAATCAAACATTTCAGAAAATGGCATCTGAAGTTACCAGAGTCTTAAGGGATGTCTTAAATGGACTCGCTTTATCTGGCGAGCAGCCAAGACAAACTGAATTGAACCGCGGTATTAAGCAGAACATTTTATTTTGTTTATTATTTGTACTTGATTGCTGAATAAATATACGGTTAATGGATCATCAAAATATTATTTGATTACATCTCAGTTGAACTACTCTTCTATTTATCGACTTTGAGTGCCCGCCCTTGGTTTACAGTGCTAAATGAATGCTGGATGGTGTATGTTTTAATGCACTGAATTTGTGTACCTATTGTGCATGTTTTTTTTATGGCCTCTAACTTGTTCCTTTTATGGCTTTCAGTTTCCTCATAGGCTCAAAGATTGATGCAGACCGGTGAGTTACTTTACAAAAAACAGACTCTGGTTTTCATGATAAAAAAAAGTGCACAATGAAAGACTATCGAAGCGGCATTATATCGTGTGTGTGTGTGTGTGTGTGTGTGTGTGTGTGTGTGTGTGTGTGTGTGTGTGTGTGTGTGTGTGTGTGTGTGTGTGTGTGTGTGTGTGTGTGTGTGTGTGTGTGTGTGTGTGTGTGTGTGGTTCTCCACAGCTTCCTCACGCAGTACAAAGGAGTGTACGAGAAAGATGTCAAGTGTGCGGTGAAGATGTCCCATAGCTCGGTCAGCTTGGCCCCTCCCTCTCCCAGCAAGGACACAGAGGTGAGTCTGGCCCACACACATGGCTCCAAAGGACTGAGCCATCACTGGTTTCTGGCCAGGGCGATGCCAATGCTAGACTCTTCTATAGCTCTCTCACCATAGTGCTGCCTGTACTGTTGATAGAGACAGGGCAACATTTTCACTGAGCCGAAGAAAGTATCAATGTTTGGGTCCTGTGAGGAGAAACCTTCAGCCGGTGTCAAAATGATTACCTTCCAAATCGGATAGTGCCTTTGGAAAAAGTGACTGGAGTTGCAAGTTTGAAACTGTTAACTTAATTTAAACTCGCTACTCGGGATACTTTCCAGTCGTAGACGTTGTCTCTCGACTCCGACTTTATTAACGCGTCTCAAGTTGCTAATCGACTTAAAGAATCAGACTGTAAACAACGATGTCATGGATATCCGCTGGCTACTCCGGCAGACCCAAAAACTCTGTCGCCAGACGATAGCCGACGGGCCCCGAGATTGATTCAGCTCTGTCTGACTCCAGCTGTGGGAATGAGTAACAAACTGTTATTGCTCCTGCAGGGAGACGGCCTGTCTGCCATGGTCCAGACGTCGGTCCTGGGTAAAGGGGTGAAGCATCGGCCCCCTCCAATCAAACTACCGTCAGGAACCAGCAGCAGCACCTCAGGTACGGCCCTCACCTGGCCATGGTCCGATCACCTGGACCAGGTACAAACACCTGGCCAGGCCATGACCCTAACCTTGCAAGTTTAACCCTTACCTGGCCCAGGTATTATCACCTGGCCCAGGTATGACCCTCACCTGGCCCAGGTATGACCCTCACCTGGCCCAGGTATGATCACCTGGCCCAGGTATGACCCTCACCTGGCCCAGGTATGATCACCTGGCCCAGGTATAACCCTCACCTGGCCCAGGTATGATCACCTGGCCCAGGTATAACCCTTACCTTGCCCAGGTATGACCATCACCTTGCCCAGGTATGACCATCACCTGGCCCAGGTATGATCACCTGGCCCAGGTATAACCCTTACCTGGCCCAGGTATGATCACCTGGCCCAGGTATGATCAACTAACTCGTACAATCTGATGAATCAGGTGCAATAAACGGTCTCGTGTCTGACCATGAATTGCCTGTTTATAACCCAGTGGCCAAGTTTTGTTTATGTTCCTGTTAATGGATCTCTTTTATTTGATTTGACCAAATCCATGTCCAAGCATCGGGTCCAGTTAGCTTCGGTCGCACAGACCAGATACGTTTTATTACCCTTTCAGACGCTTTTATCAGACCTTCAGCCCAGTGCTCGCAACAAACGGCATTTCGGAAAACGGGAGGCAGACACAACGGCTGTGTCTCCAATTATTCTACGATTGCCGGGATTGTGTGTCATTTGCAGGCTTTTATTGGGAAACAGAGCTTGTTGGCCTCAGCCTGGCCAGAGCGGGGAATTGATCGAAGATGACCGTGGTCAGCGATGATTATGGTCTAGAATTTTAGTACTGTTTCGTTAATACAAAGTGATCTTGTTCTGGATGTACTTGGCTCACTGGAGGTCCTTCTGTCGCTGCGCGTCTCCTCAGGTAACCTCTACAGCCCCCAGGCCACGAGCGGCCTCCTCAAGTGCCCCACGCCGCCTCCGGTCAAGAACCAGTCTCTCACCAGGAAGCACTCCCTGGAGCTGGGTCAGATGGGCCTGCTGTCCCCCGCCGCCCTCTCCCCCATGGCCTCCACCCAGAGTGAGCAGCCCCTCCCCTGTGTGTGTGTGTGTGTGCGTGTTAAAGTCTGGCGTGTGTGTGTGTGTGTGTGTTAAAGTCTGGCGTGTGTGTGTGTGTGTGTGTGTGTGTGTGTGTGTGTGTGTGTGCGTTTTAAAGCCTGGTGTGTGTGCGTGTTAAAGTCTGGCGTGTGTGTGTGTGTGTGTGCGTTTTAAAGCCTGGCATGTGTGTGCGTGTTCATCAGCGTCTGATGTGTGTGTGTGTGTGCGTGTTCATCAGCGTCTGATGTGTGTGTGTGTGTGTGTGTGTGTGTGTGTGTGCGTGTTCATCAGCATCTGATGTGTGTGTGTGTGTGTGTGTGCGTGTTCATCAGCGTCTGATGTGTGTGTGTGTGTGTGTGTGTGTGTGTGTGCGTGTTCATCAGTGTCTGATGTGTGTGTGTGTGTGTGTGTGTTCATCAGCGTCTGGTGTGTGTGTGCGTGTTCATCAGCGTCTGATGTGTGTGTGTGTGTGTGTGCGTGTTCATCAGTGTCTGATGTGTGTGTGTGTGTTCATCAGCGTCTGGTGTGTGTGTGTGTGTGTGTGTGTGTTCATCAGCGTCCATTATGTGTGTGTCTTTTGGTTTCTATTTGATCGATTGCTGTTAGTTAAGCGCGGTCACGACTCCACACATGGGCTCTGTCGTCGAGGGATGATAAAAAGCATTCCAGAGTTCCTCAGCCACTATTGTGTTTTTTTTTTTTGTGTTTCCTTTTAACACGTCGACATGAATCTAAAGCCAGCGAAACGCTAACGAAATCCAACTGTTTGACCGCTTGCAATTAGCACCGGCGTAGTTCTGTGTTTTTATCGCAACCGAACGCATCTGTCAAACAAAACCAAGCAGAACCAGGCCGACGTCATTCACCGTAGCCAGGGCCCGGCCCCCGTGAAGTCCCGGGGCGGGTCCCATCTGACCCGGTGCGCCTTCCCACCTCCGTAGGTGGTTCAGGAGTTCAGGAGGTCCCGGGGGCAGCTTCCCCGCTGGGAGAGCCTTTTAGAAACAAAGTAAGGATTTAATGAAGGCAGAGCGCTGTTTGAAGTTCAACAGTTCTGTTCCTCGTCTGTGCACAGATGGACGGCCCGCACGGAATCCGTACACACTAGTAATCAGAGATAGGAGAGGAAGGAGGAAACAAATGTCTAGGCTCTGAAATCTTTTCCACTAACAGAGCAACCAGGGACACCGGAGGCCTGTCGTCGATCCGGTTACGTCCTTTCTCTAAACCCGGCTGATTAGCGGCCGAACCCCATGGGTCGAGAGATCCACTCTCAATCTCCCTCCAGGAAAAATGCGGCGTTTTTTGTGATTGTTGCTGCCAAAAATCCGTGATTATGCGGCCCGTTTTCTTAAAAAATGCGATGAAATATGCGGCGTATTTATGCAATTTTATGCGGAAAAATTCAGCTTTTCGATGACGTTCACGTCGCGTAATTACGTCACGTCATAACGTTCCCTTGGCAACAGGGGGAAATGGCTGCTCTCGTGTGAAGTAAACGCACCATTTGTTCAACTTTCTGCTAAGATATATGTGACTTTTTTTTAAACGAAAATGCGGGGATTATGAAATTCATGCAAGCCCCGCATATTTTGCGCCGAAATCTGCAATTTATGCGGTGAAAGTGCGTCCCCCCCGAATGAATATGCAGACTTTGGCTGATTATGCGTTGGATTATGCGATTGCATAATCGCGTTTTTCTGGAGGGACTGCTCAATGCGTTTATTCTCCTTCTCCCCTCTCTCGTTCCCCCCCACCCCCCCCCCCCCCCCCCCATAACCTGCAGGGTCGGGCACCCCCTCCAAGCCCTCCACCCCCACCAACACCCCCTGCTCCACGCCCCACCCGCTGGACTCCCTGCTGTGCTCCCCCCTCTCCCTGGCCCCGGCGGGCCCGGACCACCCCCAGGGCCTGCTGCCCACCCAGGGCCCGGCCGCCCTGCTGGCCCCCTACGCCACGCAGCAGCAGCAGCAGCAGCAGCAGCAGCAGCAGCAGCAGCAGCAGCAGCTGGCCCTGAGCCAGTCGCTGCCCGTCATGACCATCCCCCTGCCCACCATCGCCACGGGGACCACCGCCCCCCCCGTCATGGCGGGCCCGGCCGGCCTCAACTTCATCAACGTGGTGGGCTCCGTCTGGTGAGCGGGGGGGGGGGGCCGCCGTGACGCGCGCCGTTGGTTTCTCTTTCTCTTTTCTCTCTCTCTCCCTTTCTTTTTTGAATCTTTTTTTTTTTTTTTGTTTATTTTTCTTGTTGCGGTTGTTGATGTGTAGCTGTCCTCATGTTCGGTGAGCAGTGTTCCTCTGAGTCATGTGTGTGCGTTGATGTGTGTGTTGACGTTGGTGTGTGTGTGTGTTGACGTTGATGTGTGTGTGTGTGTGTGTGTGTGTTTTTTTGTGTGTGAGTGCGTGTTGACGTTGATGTGTGTGTTGATGATTTTTGTGTGTGTGTGTGTGTGTGTGTGTGTGTGTGTGTGTGTGTGTGTGTGTGTGTGTGTGTGTGTGTGTGTGTGTGTGTGTGTGCAGCAGTCCACAGACACTAATGACCGGCTCCAACCCCATGCTGGGCCCCAGCCTTAACCTGAGCGGGCTCCTGCCGGCAGGGGGCCTGATGCCCGCCATGCAGTCCACCCAGACCGGTACGCCCCTCAGACCCGCCCTCATGCATCACCGACGTCGGCTCTTCTGCTCGCCGCTGTTTAATGTTTGCCCTTAGCCGTTCTGAAATGAATATTCAATAGATGTTTTTTTAAGATATTTTTCGCCATATTGATTCCTCCACTTTGTTCATTCATTTGTTTCTGGGAATCTGCTTTGCTCTGTTGGATTGCTAACGTCTGTCTGTCGTGTCTGTCTGTCTGTCTGTCGTGTCTGTCTGTCTGTCTGTCTGTCTGTCTGTCTGTCTGTCGTGTCTGTCTGTCGTGTCTGTCGTGTCTGTCGTGTCTGTCGTGTCTGTCTGTCTGTCTGTCTGTCTGTCTGTCTGTCTGTCTGTCTGTCTGTCTGTCTGTCTGTCTGTCTGTCTGTCTGTCTGTCTGTCTGTGTGTGTGTGTGTGTCCCATAGGGAGTCCCTTTGGTCTGAACAGCAACACTGGGTTAGGACCTCTCAACCTGCTGCAGGTGAGTCATCCTCTCTCTCTCCCGGTCGCCCTGTCTCTGGCTGGAGGCCCCTAGAACCCCCCCCCCCCCCCCCCCCCCCTCCTGTCATTCTGATCGATTGTAGACCACTAGTAAGGGGTGCCATGGTACACCAGCATCTCTCTTTCACCGTGATATGATTACGCAAAAATTGGATCAAACGATGGTATTGAATTACGCTGGGCCTGTCCCGGTTCCCACGCCTGCCCTTCCAGTAAAACATGTCCTGGGGTTTGTTCCAGTTACCATGCTGAGGTACCCACGTGATGCGTGATCGTTCATCTAAATCGCTTTATTCTCCTTGGATCTCCACTCTTCTCTTCGATCCCATTAAAACCTGGGTCTGATCTACCCCCCCCCCCCCCCCCACCCTCTCTCCATTGTGTGTGTGTGTGTGTGTGTGTGTGTGTGTGTGTGTGTGTGTGTGTGTGTGTGTGTGTGTGTGTGTGTGTGTGTGTGTGTGTGTGTGTGTGTGTGTGTGTGTGTGTGTGTGTGTGTGTGTCTGTCTCTCTAGATCCCTACGGGTCCTCTGATCTTTAACTCACTGCAGCAGCAGCAGCTGTCCCAGTTCTCTCCCCAGCAGAGCCAGTCGGCCACTTCCAGTCCCCAGCAGCAGGGGGAGCTGGTGAGACACTGAATTATCTCTCTCTGGGGACAGCTTGATGTCACAGCGAACACACGCCTCTGCCTTTTAACCAAGTGGTGGTGATTTATCATCAAATGTGCGATAGGACAACACTGCACTTTACTGTACTAATGGGTGACGATGAATACAATCATGACTCAACCTTTAAATCAAAGGTTTTCATTTCCTTTTTTAGCTTCTTTCTCTTTCTTCTGGTTTTGGTTGTAATGTGACTCTGTATGAAAGTTATGGTCAATCAAAAATCGATCGAAGGTATACGATTTAAACAATGTGTCCCTTGTTGAGGCTGGGGGATTTAGGGGGTGCTGTCAGACCTCAGCCCCCTTCGATGTGTCCGTGTGATGCCGTTTGAGCCTTGTGGCTGTTGCCCTGAAATCCTCGATCACCTTGGCGTGGCCTGACCTTTGCCCTTTGACCTGTGCTGCAGGGTGAACAGGAGCAGAGTTTGGCCAACCAACAAACGGCCGTTCTCAACCTGGGAGTAGGGGGCTTCATGTCTCCACAGGGTGCAGGTAGGACACACACACACACACACGCACAAAGCTAACACAAACCACGCAAAGTTTCAGCAACCTGCCATCCGGACATATCAATAAATATGTGATGTTTCAGATATGGCTCGTAATCACAAATGTTCTTGTCATCCGAGTAATCCAGTGAGTTATTGTGTGAACCAGCCCAATGTGGGAAGGCCAGTAGATCAGCTTCCTCAACGAATATTCCGATGACTTTTATTATGATTATTATATTGGCCGACCAGACGGTACATCGGGAAACCATTTAGTTTGTTGGGGTCATTCAAAGACGATGTTTCAAGCAGGGGAGAAGCCCCACTGCTTCTGAACCTTGGAGAGATTGGCAAAGAGAACAAAGGCGATTTATAAACGGAGAGCAGCGAGTTCGAACAGGGCGGAAATCGATGTCTGAAGCATTGTACATTGTTCTGTTGTGTTGTTTTGTTTACCTCCCTCTCCACCTCCATCACCATCTTGCATATCCTCCTCTGCTGCCCCTTCTTCTTCCTCCTCCTTCATCTTCTTCCTCCTTCATCTTCCTCTCTTCACCTTTCCCCTTCCTCCCATTTTAACAATGTCTGGTGAATGCCACCATTCCGGCCTTATCCTGTCTGACTCTCTTCCTCTCCATCCTCCCTCCCCCCCCCATCCCGCTTCAACCTCACCTCCAACTGCTTGGCTCTCTCTCCCCCCTCCCCCCTCTCCCCCTCTCCCCCCTCCGTGCGGGGGTGCGCCCCCCCCCCCCCTCCCCCCCTCAGTGCTGTCCCAGCTAGGCTGTGGGCGTGACAGGTCTAGCTCCCTGCTGGCTCCGCCCAGGCTTCAGCAGCAGCTCCAGCCTCGCATCCAAGTAATCCTCCAGAGCACACACACCTGTCTGTCTGTAGGGGGACGGGGGGCACACACACGCAGACGGCGCGCATACACTCTCACTCACTCACTCTCAGGCTCGTACTCTCACTCTCTCTCACACACACACACACGCTCTAACTATAAGGCTTATGCTCACACACAAAGACAAACACTCACTAACTCACTCACTCACAGGCTCATACTCTCACTCTCTCACAGACACACGTCCTTGCTCGCACACAAAGACATGGCTGTAGGGACTCTGTGAACAATTAAGCGAGCAAATACTTTAATGTTGAGATCGTTTTTGATAGATATATACAAACATAATGAGACCACCAACACATCTCAACACAACTCTGTCCCTTGGGGAACGCCGTCATTGTGGTTTCGGCTGTCTGTTATTTTCACAAGCTTTGACCAGGAAGTTACGTCACGGAATCGGATGATCTCGATTATCCGTTATGCCATCATAGTGTCATGTTTTCTGGGCGTGTCTTATCCACGGGGTGCCGCCGCCGCCCCGTCATCTAATTGGTTATGGTGTGTGCCAATCCGCGCTTGGTGTGGCAATGCTTCCCCTCAACACGGCTGACTTTGCTGCCCACAAGGGTACCGACCCCGAGGTTTACAGAGGAGAATGAGCGACCTCTTCCTGGGCTCTCTGGGAATGTCCTTGTCTGCCGTCGCGTCTCCAGGACGGTGATGTTATGGCGGCCCTCTGCGGTCGTCCGCCTGTTCCCTTCCCGCGGTGACCTCAGCTGTCCTGCATCACTGCCCCACAACATCGCCTCTCCCTACTCCCAGTCCCTACACTCTCTCCCTCCCTACACCCTACTCTCCTCCCTCTCTCTTTCTCTCTTGGTCTCCCTCCCTCTCTCTCACTCGTTCTCTCTCTTTCCCTCGGTCTCCATCTCTATCGTTCGGTCTCTCTCTCTCTCTCTCTCTCTCTCTCCTGGCTTCAGCGTCTACCACGTCTGCCATCTCCTTCTCACTGCACCTAATTAATCCCTCGACTGTGGGCCATCTCTGTACCACCCCCATAACTCTGCTTTTTCTAACCTAACCTGGTGGAGCTTGTAACAAAGGTCACAGGTCAGGCAGCCAACAGCCCGAGCACCAAACCGTTGCCAACGGCTGTTGGCTGCTACGGACCGCGTGCAGGTGGTTTGAATGTCGAAGCTTGGACTCAAGCCTGGGTTTGATTGAGTCCTCATGCATTATGTAAAATGCCCTTTTTTTTTTTTTTTTTTAACACACCAAATTAATTTCCCGAGCACACGCACTTATGCACACACACACACACACAGGCTGCTGGCTGCCATTGCTTGCGCTGTGGCTGGGATTTGGCTTACAAACACAGATGGCCACCTTACACTAAGCATGCGTTAGGAGAATCGATGTTCTACTTCTTAATGCTAAGCTTAAAGATCACATAGAAGAGGGGGTAGAGTCCAGTTTGACCGCCACGGCACCGCTAGATTTATGGGCAGACTAGACCTATTTATTTCCATCATGTTTTTAGCTTAACTCAGAAAATGATCCCGTCTAAATCCCCTGGTGGAATTATTTCACGTTTTCTTAATGTCTTCGTCATGGCTACATTATGTGTAATAATGAGTTCATGCAACAAAAAAAAAATATTAAAAAAAAATGCCAGGGTTTTTTGCCAGGGTAACTTGATCCCCCCCCCCACCCAGTCTAATGGCGTCTTCTCTCCCGTTTCCCCTCGGCAGTTGCAATTCTTGCGGCACCAAATGCAGCAGCGAACGGCTTCGGCGGTGGCGGCGGCGGCCCGCAGGGAGGAGCCGCCGCCGCATACCGCCAACCTGCCAAGAAGTAAGAGGAAGAGGAGCACACCGCAAGCCATGCCCAAGTGATGATGATGCAATCCCCTCCCCCTCCCTCCCGCTCCCTATCCCCACCCCCAGCCCTGACATCATGAGGACGGACTGATCCAAACCGCGGACCAACAGCCTCGCCGTGGAGACTGGAAGGCGGGGCAGAAAAAAAATACGTTTTGCTAAATTTGTATGAATTTATTTCTGTTTTTTTTTTTTATTTTGTAGCTATTGAAAAAAAAAAGGATTATGTTTGGGAGAGACGGTCGTCGCACGGTGTTAAGGAACCCTTCCCCCCCGTGGTCATGGAGGACGCTAAGGATTTAGCTCTTGTTATGACCGCGAGCGGAGGCACTTTGGGGGGGGGGTTGAGCTTCAGCTTCCCTTACAGAAGTGGCTCGACAGAACGGGGTGTCAAGCGTGCGTTTTTTCAGGGGGATCCCGTCCTTCCTCAGTGTGGCCCCCGCCCTCCCATCTCAGCTGCCCCCCCCCCCCCCCACCCCCCACCCCCAGGGCAGGAAACACCCCGAAGCACAGCCCCGCCACGGCCTCGTCGGGAAAGCTCAACCAACACTAAAGAAAACAAAAGCCGCCGAGACTCCGCTGCCAAAACGCACGGTCGAGCGATCGCTCCTTCTGATTGGTTCAAAGTGTGGCGCGCGTGTCCCGCTCATGTAATGGAAACGGCGCCGCTTTGAACCAATCCGAAACAGCCACTGGGATGACGTGTGCTTCAGCCCCTCTGGCAGTGGCCCCTGTGGGATCGACTTGTAACCAGTCTTTCCCATCCTAGTGGTGGTGGTGGGACGAGGTCCCCTTTTACCTCTGTAGGTCTACTCTGAGCACGCCTGGCACGGGGCTCTGGCGGGGACTGGGATCCCAACATGCAACACGGTGTCCCTGCTTTTGTACAGCACATCCTGACGCCTTTCCTTTTAAACTAGCTCCAGAGCCAAGAGTGTATTCTTACGAGAACGTGCGTGTGTGTGTGTGAGAGAGTGTGTGTGTGTTTGTGCGTGTCTGTGAGCGAGAGAGATATTTCTGAACACTGAGGAATAATTTTTTTAAACAGTCTTTGTCAGCAGTTTTATTGTTATGGAGAAAAAAATGAATATATATTGACAGTTGAAAAATACAAGTTTTAGATACAAAAAAAAAAAAAAAGACTTTCTTTGTGATTCTTTATTTTCCCGACGTGACGCTTTGGGCGACCTTATCGATGAGCTTCCGGATCTCTCTGTGGCGCACCTGCGCTCGGCTGATGCACTCCTGCAGCCTTTCCCCGGAGAGCGACGTCCCACCTGAGATCGGCACAAAACATGAGGGTGTTAGCATTAGCGTAGCCATGAGGGGGCTACGCTAATGCGCGGGACACGAGAGCCAAATTGCTTTCTAGTCCCGTCGCCTTTAAATCAGGAAATTTTCTGCTAAATTTTGGCTCACCGATTTTTAAGAATCAGATTTTTAATAGTGATGAAGACCAGTAAACTAATCAAATGAACTCTTAGAACCACCCTCCATCTTGGCTCGCTGTACAATCGGTAAGAAAGGCCATCACAAAACAGCGCCCGGGCGGTGTTAGCTGTAAAAGGTTGGCTGTCCGACCTGGTTTGTGGACCGAGCAGAGGCGCCCGTCTTCGTCCGTGACCACGGTGAGTTGAGCTGTGGACAGTCTCTCCTCCTCGCCCGTGGGGTCCACGATCAGAATGGAGCTACGGCACAAAACGGAGCAGTGTGATCAATGAATCCATTGACATGAATTATGAAAGCTGTTTGAATGAATCCACATAGTGAAGCATCTCAAATGTCTTGCTCTTTTTCTTTCAATAACATGATCCCTGTTCTTCAATCTCTTCTAGCAAGGGAACAGGGACATTCAAGTCCTTCAATCTATCTAGCAGAGCAATAGAACAATCAAGTCCTCTACTACTTGGTCTCATCTACAACTAAATCTACCAGGTTCTGATAATTGCTAAAAAAGCTAAAATCTAGTTTTATTGTAATAATACCCAATATTAAAACCATCAAAGAATGTAGTAGGCTTATTGACTGAATCAAAAATGTAGGAAGGAGTGAAAGAGGAGTCGTACTTACTTGTCAAACACGCAGAAGGAGGAGGCTACCGGGTGGCGGTGAATCTGCAGCGGCTTCCTCTTCTTTAAATCCACCTCTGGCAGACTGGTCTCTGCATTCACTGTGACCTCTGGAAGTTGTGCTGTGAGGAGAAAAGTAGAATACAGAAATACAATTATAGATTGAGTCCCGGTAAAGGCTAAACCAAAAGATAAAAAAAGTAGTAAGGTGTAACACAATAAAAGACCACCTGTTTATTGTGGCTGCTGTGAGGAGAAAATTAGAATACAGAAATAAAATTATAGATCGAGTCCCGGTAGAAACTAAACAAAAAAGGTAAAAAAAGGGGGTATAACCCAATAAAAGACCACCTGTTTATTATGCAACAAGCATTTCAATCAGTTTCACAAAATGTAAAGTGTACCTACACAATTAAAGAACACAGGGGACATATTTCCGAAAAGTAAAATCGTAGTGAACACAGTTTGCCGAGTTAACAGTGTGTGCGTTACCATTCTTGAGCGCGGCGAGTAGGGCGATGACGCAAGTGTCCAACAGGTTGCCGTCGTAGTCGAGACACATAAGGTCACAGTACAGCACCCAGCACAGCTGTAAGAGACACCAGAAGAGCCAACGTACATGAACAACATCATCATCCGCCAGGATCCTGACAGATGCCACAGCACAGGCGATTGGTCTTATTTACCTTTCCTCGCTCTATGCACAGGTCCTCGGTCTTCACCACCTCAGAGCTGGAATATAAACGATTGAATGAGCAATGAGCATATGTATTAATAACTGGCCTGAATAAAGCAGTTCAGGTTAGGTCAGGTCCCATGACATGCCACCAGGTGCAAGTGTGATTAGCCTTACAAGCCCTTTGGAAAATCTGCCCCTTATGACATCACATGTAGGCGTGTCCACCTAGATGTGTGCTGGATAGATCAGTCTACCAGCCTACCCAGTGGACTGAGGCAAACGTTGCTCATCTATCCAGGTGGCGACGCCCACTTTTGATGTCATAAGAGGCAGATTTTCAAAACGGCTTGTAACGGCTACTCACTCACACCTGGTGGCATGTCATCGGACCTTTAAGGTCTCAGGCCCCGTTTACACGAAGGGAAACCGCAGATATTTCCACGCGGTCTGGCCTCTCATTTACACGAAAACAGTTTTTATCACAGAAAAGGATAATTTCTAAAAACTCCAGCCAAAGTGGAGATTTCTGAAAACGCCGGATATGTGTTGTCGTGTCAACGGGTAGAAACGGGGTTTTAGGTTCTGAAACGTCACATTATGCGCCAGGAAATGCTTAACGTCATACGAGCGCCCTATGTTTACAGTTTGTTTGTTACAGGAAGACGCTCGTGTTATTCGTTGTTGTTGATTCTGAGGATTCTGATTGGCTTGCATGGCTTTATCCTTCTCCCTAAACTGCCGCCCATAGGTTTGGCATAGATATAATGGCGCTCTACGGCGTATTTATGCGTTTTGATGTAAACGACAACTTTTTTGAAAACGATGCTGTGTGCACAATGTTATTTTTGAAAACGGAGGGGGGGGGGGGGAATATTCGTTTCTATAAATACCCTGCTACGTATAAACGTGGCCTCAGAGCCGGGAATGTTAACGATCTAATGCCTGTACTAATAACAGGGGCCTGAGGGAAGCGGCTCAGGTGGAAAGTGAGGGAGGGGGGGGGGGGGGGGGGGGGGGGGGGGAGACCCGGCACCTTTCAATGATGTCAGCCATGAACTGGCTGGCGGCCTGGGCCTGCTCCCCCGGGGCGCCGGGCCTGAAGCCAGACGAACACAGCGGAGGCAGGTCCACGTTGGGCACTGCAACACACACACACACACACACACACACACACTTTAAATATCTCACAAACTGTGTCCCATGACTACAGCTGGATTCCCATGACGGCCGTTCTCCCTCCACCTCTGTCCTCCGAAAGTAGCCCTGCGTCTATCTACGTCATTAGCATTTTCCATGTTAAAGCAATGTATACAAATTGATTTAGAAACGTGGTATACAAGTAAAGCATTAGCATTATATTAATCTTGCTTTTGCTTGGGCACAGGATAGATCGTGGAGGATGGATGCTCCCAAAATGTTCCAGGATCGTTCCAGCCGTCAAGGAGGCTTCATTGAGATGTATCTGAATTCACTGTGCATTTCTTTGGATCAAACGGTCTCGCTGAAGCGTAGTGATAACTCACCAATGTAACCTTTGTTAGGGGCCTCGACCGACGGGTTGGGTTGGCAAGCTCCTGTGGATGATGAAAGAAACACAACGGTCAAACACAACAGTCAATTGTCAAGATTTATTAACAAGCACTGAAACGTGCTTGCATTAGACACGTACCATTTTGATTCCACAGATGACTGTGGTGTTTCCAATCTTAACCAGGGCAGAGCCATCTGCTGTGGAAATGGATCCTACGGGGAGAGAGAGAGAGAGAGGTTAGCATGTTAACAGTAATAGACCCATGTTGTTGAACGTTTTTTACACTAGTAAGTTCTCTCACCAATGTTCAGTGTCGTGGTTCGGAATTCGACCAGTTCCCTTCCATCAGGCCGGCAGTTTTCTTTCTGAATAAAAACATACAAGCGTCTGTAAATACCAGAAGCTTAATCGGTTAATTGTTGCATTGTTTCACCACAGCTCCCAGCTAGCTGTATTTTTTTAACCACTTTATTGCATTACAGCATTAAGGTTTATCAAGGATTTCGGTGCCACTAACCAGAAAACTTCTGTGGTATTCCAGAGGCTCAGCAGTTCTGAAGTGAATATGAGAAAAGATAACATGCAAGATAATTATTCATCGGTTTTAGTATTAATCCCTAGCCGCAAATTAAATACAATAAATAGAATATCAAGGCTGAATAAAAATCCGATATACCAAACACATCTCAACGAGTGCTGACTGATTAGGGCCTGAAGAGATATCCTTCAGTAACACAATTACTGAAATCCACTTTTGTTATACAAAAAAGAAAGTAAGTAAGATGGATAATTTTAAGTTCATACAAACAACTAACAGGGTCGGAGCAGGGGGGTACACGTTACTGCCAGGGATTGATCACTGAAATGTGGTCACAACTGTTATAACGCACTGATCACACCTCTACAACGCGGGAGTCGGCAAAGACTCCACTTTAAGATGACCGTAAACCTCATAATAAGTTCCGCTCATAGTTAACATCATCTACAATGTGATAGATCTTATAGCTGTCATGTGTTAAATATTCTTACTTGAACCCAGCCGCCATGATGTTTTGATTAACCACGTGGGTTTGGCTTGGGACGTACGGTAGCCGCACAAGGACAATTAAAGTAAAGACGTAAATAATGAGCGCGAAGGTAGCGCAATTGTTCAATATAAACCCTTTTCGAAAATAAAGAAAAACCATGTATGACGATAGAATTGTTTAAATTTAAAATAAACACCAAAAAACTTAGGTGAACAACAATGAAGCGAATAACGCTATTCCCAACCACTAGATGTCAGTAAACTTGAAACGCAAACTCATAGCAGTCCGTCGGCCACTCACTGATGACGTGGTCCAGAAGACGTGCTACGCTTCCGCCTTACAAGTTGTGTTCGGTTTTGATTGGAAGTGGTGTTGATCCTTTTCCTGAAAATGCTCTTCTGAAAGATGATATAATGATGTAATTTTACTTTCAAACATTCCCCCAATCCTGCGCTGAAGCGAAGACCTGTCATCGACAAACCGGATCACAACGTTGAGTGTTGAACCCAACATTACCCTGTCACTTTACCTGCTCATCTGTCAGGGCTTTCTGGGGCATGGATGATGGATTTTCTTTATGATTTACTTCAATGCCTTGTTGCACTGGCAGCGATTGCGGTCATATTAGTAAGTACAACAATGCATGCACATTCCATGATCTGTTAGTAGAACCATTTGTTTATTATTGCCATTGCCAGTATTGCCATTTCCAGTGTATGCATGACCCTAAGCCATTCATAATATGACATGATTCCTCCGTTTTCAAGGTGTTGGTGCTAGCCCACGTCACGGCCACCGTCGTGGATCTGACTCGACACGAGAAGGAGAAAAGCTTCCCCACGGCCCCGGGTTGGAAAGAGCTCCTTCCCAGCATCCACGACCCGGCCTCCAAGGAGCTGTCAGTCATCGTCCCGGCGTACAATGAGGAGCTCCGAAGTGAGTCCTCCTCTCATGACCATCATGTTACCATCGCTTCAATCTGTTTTTTGTTTTGTATCGGGTCGATCTAACTCGCTTGGTCTACGTTTTAGAGTTAAACTGGTGTCTAGCCAGTAGTCCATGTCCATGAAACACAAAGCAGTCAAAGCCACTACTTCTACTGTGTAGACTATTGGTCACAAAGAAGTCCTTTACTTAACATTGCACTAACATGTAGCTGTGAAAAACCGTATAAAAGCAGCATTAGCAATAACTGATTTCAGTTCCTAAATTTATTTCCAAATAGGTGTATGTTTACCTTCGGTTAGGCTTTCCTTATCTCTGTTGGATGATGGTGAAATTACCAATCCAGAAAGAAGACTTGACAAAAGAAAAAACAGTTGGATGTGTTTCCGTCCTAAGGCTGTTGAATTGTGGGACAATATGTAATTTTACACCTGTAGTAAACAAAAGGAACTGTGTGTGTGTGTGTGTGTGTGTGTGTGTGTGTGTGTGTGTGTGTGTGTGTGTGTGTGTGTGTGTGTGTGTGTGTGTGTGTGTGTGTGTGTGTGTGTGTGTGTCGTTTCAGTGCCATCGATGCTGGAAGAAGCCATGGATTACCTGGAGAAAAGACGGGTCAGTGATCATGAACTGAAATTAAACCTAACATAACCATCTCAGTACTTTTCTAGCCTTGCTCTTTTATTTACTTCTGTGATGTGCCCCCGTCTATTCTTCTTCTTCATCCTCCGTTACCCTTAATGTCCAGCAGGGGGCAGCATGCAATCAAAAACACTTCCTTGTTTGCTTTCCCTCGACAGAAACGACAGCCTTCCTTCACCTATGAGGTCCTGGTGGTGGATGATGGCAGCTCCGACAGGACCTCAGAGGTAGAACCCCTTTAGAATATAGTAAATCTTTAATGTCCAGCAAGGTGGACATCTTTCTTCAGGCTTTCACTGTTGCCTCCTCCTTACTGCAGTGTAAGAAGTTGTGCTATATTTTTGCCATAAATGTCAAGTATGGCTGTCAGAACAGCAATGTGTTATGAGTTCATTCTGATGCCGTTTATGAATATCCAAGGTGTATGTATTGTACTTGATATTTAAAAGTGTCTTCAAATTCATGTGAATTGTCATGTGAAAATTGTCATTTCAGCACCTTTTATTGGTAGATGTATTTTGATCCGAGACCTTCACGTGATGTAACGAGAGAGTGGATTTGAAACATGGCTCTATTTGAAACAAAGCTGTCTTTTCCGTTTTCAGGTTGCATTCCAGTACACAAACAAGTTTGGTGCGGACAAAGTGCGTGTTCTGACCCTGGTGAAAAACAGGGGCAAAGGAGGAGCAGTCCGAATGGTACGAACCCCAACCGACAACCTTTTACAAGCTACAATCCAAAAAACAATTATATTTATTACTTAGTAAAATAAGAATATTTATATAACTAAAAATATACATTAATAATTTATATATATTACTTTTTTTTACCCCCATAACACTTCAATTTTATGGGGGTTTAAAAACATTCATCAATGCTTTGGTTGCCCGAGTGGGAATCAAACCCGTCATCCTAGCCCTAACCCTACCAGTGGAGCTAGAGGACCGCTTGAAGCCATCGATGTTTCTTTTGCTTTATTTTCCATGTTTTTAATTAACTTTCCTTGTCTGTACTGCGCTTCCAGGGAGCCATGAGCTGCAGGGGCCGCCTGATCCTCATGGCGGACGCAGACGGGGCCACCAAGTTTGCGGACTATGAGAAAGTAGAGGCGGCTCTCGAAGCCATCAGCCCCAAACCAGTGGGTGTATTGTTTGATCCCTCATTGTTTTATTCCCTTGATTTTGTTTGTTTTTTTGTGATCGTTATTTAATTGTATTTTATAATTCATCAAATTAGTTACAGTTACACATATACACAACTAAGACGACATACAAGTTTCAACCCCCACTCACCCACCCCCAGGTCTTGCCCCCCACAAAGAGAAATTCTGTTATTTGAGCAGCTCAACAAAGTTGTTAAATCGATATGAAAAATAAATAAATACGATTTCAATAATAATAATAAAAACAATAAAAGGAAATTTGGGATGAAAGATGAAAAAGAAGTGAGCAAGCAGTAAAGACAGTAGGCCATGGCCACTCTCCCAACATTCTGTCGATGAAGTAAGACCATAAGTTGATATATTCCCTTGAGTCTTGTTGATTGAGAGTGTTTACGGTTCCTGGTCCTAGCTAGTCATGCCGGTTTTATGCTAAGCGGGTTGTGCTTCCTTTCAGGACAACATGGCCATCACCTGTGGTTCTCGAGCCCATCTGGAGCAGGACTCTGTGGCTGAGGTGAGGGTTGTACCTGATGCTGTACCGTCTTGTCTCCTCCCCCCCCCCCCCCCAAAACACACCTACTATGTCCCACTAGTCTCTGTGTGAGCCTGCCAAAACGCTAAGTCCTGTACTATTGAACAAACATTGCTGTGTTCTTCTCTCAAACGTTGGAATTCTCTATAAAATTATCTTACCTGGTGATAGCACTTCTTGCCAACATTTGTCACAGCCAATGTAGACAGTTTTTTTTACACAAGGTGGGTTTTATGGCCGGTTGTGTTTACAGACGCTTGAGTGGAAACGAGTCCATCAAGTTTTATCAGTAAACAGACTGGGGCCATTCCCCCCCCCCCTATTCTGATCTTAAAAATACCAGTACAGACAGACCTTTGTCGAAGGCCGCCTTCCACCAACCCTTTGTCAGGCCTCTATTTCGGTTTGACTGAAAAAGAATAAGGATCTTTGATTATTATTGATTATTGATTTATGTTTGTCTGTTTGTTTTTGGGGATAAAAAATAAATAAAAAAAGTTACATTTGTAAAATGATGCTTTTGCTATATTGTGAAAAAAAAAAATACCAGTACAAAAATACACATACATGTGTATATGTACTTACCGCTGTTTTTGTCAATTTCCCTATCTACTACTAATGTCTTCCACTCGTAGATCTACTACTAATGCCTTCCACTCTCTCCTCAGCGGTCCATGTTTCGTACCTTCCTGATGTACGGCTTCCACTTCCTGGTCTGGTTCTTCTGTGTCCGAGGAATCAAAGACACGCAGTGTGGCTTCAAGCTCTTCACGCGAGAGGCCGCCCTCAAAACCTTCTCCCTGCTCCACGTGGAGCGCTGGTAGGCTTCACTCACCTCCTCTCACCTCCTATCTCCTCACCCCTTCTCTCAGCCACTCACCTCCTCTGACCTCTCCTCTGCTCTCCCCTTCCACTCTCCTCTCACCTCCACTCTCCTTATTTCGCCTCCTCTCTCCTCCTCTCCGCATTTCACCTCTCAACTCTCCTCCTTTTACCTCCTCTCTCCTCCTCTCATTTCACCTCCTCTCTCCTCCTCTCATTTCACCTCCACTCTCCTCATTTCACGTCCTCTCTTCTCATTTCACCTCCTCTCTCCTCTCATTTCACCTCCTCATTTCATCTCCACTCTCAATTCACCTCCTCTCCTCCTCTCATTTCACCTCCTCTCTCCTCCTCTCATTTCACCTCCTCCTCATTTCACCTCCTCATCTCACCTCCTCTCCACTCCCCTCCTCGCACCTCTCCTAATTTCACCTCCTCTCTCTCCCCTCTCCTCACGTGTCGACCATGAAGCAGCTCATTGGTGGGTTAGCTGACGCTGGACTCCATCGTTGTTGTTGTTGTTGTTCCGCCACAGGGCTTTTGACGTGGAGCTCTTGTACATCGCTCAGTGCTTTAAGATCCCCATCGGGGAGGTGGCGGTGAACTGGACCGAGATAGAAGGTACGTAATGCTTACTGTCTATATGTTTTAAGATGTTTTCCTGTGGTATATGTGGGAAGAGGGTTTATCGGTTATCTGTTGTATATGTGGGAAGTGGGTTTATTTGTTATCTGTTAATTTGTCTGTTTTGCCTTTTTTAAATGTATGCTGCCCTGAAACCAACTTGACTCTGTGAAAACAATTATCCCCTTGGGGACATTAAAGAGGCTAACTAACTAACTAATGGTGGCTACTGAAGGATGTATAACGGGCAATGTGTAAGGGTCTAATTTCCCAGTTATCATACCAGGGACGATGACTTGGGCTGGAACTCGTGTGGGGTTTGTGTGTGGTGGTAGGGGTTGTGAGACTCATTACCATTAGTAGAGATTCTGGGTTTATAATGAAGTGTTGTGTGGTGGTGTGTGTACAGCCCAGTGCTGTAGTAGCCGTCGGCTTTGACAGCCATTTCTCCTGAAAATGTGAGGGAAGAGAGAAGGTATTTTCTGCTTGAGCATGCCTTAGATGCCAGCTAGATAGCTAGCTGGTAGCTAGATGCCAAATACCTCTAGCTACAGTGATTCGATGTCCAGAAAAATAAGAACAGCCTGGCTAACAAGGTGAATAGTAAGGTTGTGGGAGATTGATTTTCTATGCACAAAGGACACTGGTTCCATCCCTTTTATTAAGGACAAGGGAGATCTCAGGTAATGTCGCTGAATCATCACCAATGTAATGGTCCCTTTTAATGACTAACTGTGTGTGTGTGTGTGTGTGTGTGTGTGTGTGTGTGTGTGTGTGTGTGTGTGTGTGTGTGTGTGTGTGTGTGTGTGTGTGTGTGTGTGTGTGTGTGTGTCCAGGCTCCAAGCTGGTACCAGTGTGGAGTTGGCTGCAGATGGGACGCGACCTGGTGTTCATCCGACTGCGTTACCTCACAGGAGTCTGGAGGCTGGACTCTCCCCGAAAGACGGACTAGCCAATCAGACGAGCCCTCGCATCCAGCGGCCGCCTTAGATAGGCCAATCAGAACTCGCGATTTGGGTGGGATTTGCCAACGCTTTTGTTCCCCTCTGTGTGTTCTGGATGTTGTCCTCGTGAACGACGCGATCTAGAGTTCCACTCTGGCCTGATCGTTCCCATGGAGATGGCTTGCGGTGGCCACGGTTACGTGCACACTGGTGTTGCCTCTATGTCTCTGACCGTCTTACTGGGTCAGTTATGTTTTATTGCCTGAATAATTTGTAAAACGGGGCCGCTGCTGTAAATAATGAATCTGTTGATTGTCTTTCAATTAAAAAAAAAATTTGGCATATGAGATGAACATTCTCTTTGTAGTGAAAAGGTTTACTGGGGATACTGAGGCAGTGAGTGGTCGGACAAAAGCACTTGAACCCAAATAAAGAAACCTATTTCGTTTATAGTATTTTTTTCTTCTTTCCAATAATTGTATTTGTATACATTGTGTTGAATTGACTATAAACTAGAGGGGGGGGGGGTAGTTTCATATCGACTGATGTTAATATCTCTTCATGTATTTTAACCCCAGCTCTCTGCCTGCTTTCTGAAACCCATTAGGCCCCAAGGGCAACATGAAGAGCCCTACCAGCCCGTGGTTGCGCAACCTGTTCGGGGGAAAACGGACGATGTGGCTGCGACGATGAAAAGAGGCATAGCTGACATATTTCGCAGTGATTTTGCGGTAGTTATAGCATGTATTTCGTTTCTATGTTGACGTTTGGAAAAAGGAGAGGGGGAAAAAAAAAAAGGCTTGCACGCGCACGACTGGATGTCTCGGCGCGCGCCGTCGAACCCCATCCTGTTTGTGTCTGGCCATCCGCACGAGACGGACAGCTCAGAGGCGGGGAATCTTCCTCGAGCAGAACCTGTTAATGATTTCTACGCATTCCGGAGTTAACGAGGCGAACTTCAAAGAAGTACGATGAGAAATGCGTGCATACATTTCACGTTAATAAATATTACACGTTTCCCCTCGCTCGCCGTATAAGCATGTAAATACATTCACCAGGGCTACCTATGTGTGGAACAGTTACATCCCTTAGTCAAATGATTGGCTTAAAGGTGATCTACCTGAGCGTGAACACGTGGCGGGAATGCATAGCTGGAAGTTGTTGTAGTTCATGTTGGAATTATTGTTACGTTCCACGGCAGTTGCTGTAAACTGTGAAAATGTCAAACTTCTAGACTGGCTGTCGCCAGCCAGGCTTGCGTCATTAACTGGACCAGTCACGGCGCTCACAATGAGGATAGTATCCATCCGCAATGAAAAGTACGTCCGGTTGCACCGCAATATGGAACCGATAAGTAACAGACAACGCCACCGTGTTTTATGTTACGTTAGTTACATGCACTAGACTAGCAGATGATGAGGGTTTGGCAATCGAAAACGTGTTCGTGTAACAGGCTATGTTATGTTTAATATAATAGCCTACTAGATTTAAAAAAGGAAAAAAAGAGAATCATTAATAAGTAGCCTTAAGCTTTATTTATAAATAGGCTACATAGCCTATATCACTTTTTAGAACACACAGATACCAAGTGCTTCACATAAACATTATTTTTTTTAATGAAAGAAATATTGTTCAATAAATTACAATCTAAAACGCAGCACAATGCACAATGCACAGACCAAACTAAAACCAGAACAAAACAAAGACAAAAACAATCACTGCATTCATTTTTTTTTTTAAAAGGTTAAAAAAAAATGCATTTATGCAAGAATATACAACAAGATTAAGCACTTATAGTTGTGAGATTTTGTGAGATCTAGTGCATTAAATAATGACTCATTCTTATCCTGTATCTAATTATATACGATTGAGATACAACACGTGGTCACAAGACTACCTTTCGAATACATTGAATATTGATACTTTGTTATGAATCACACACACGTGACGTGACCATAAGCGAGCCCAGTCCGCCAGACGGCTCGAGCCCGCGAAGCCCTCAGATCCTGGGAGAGTTCCAGCCAGGGGCTCGCGGAAGGATCCAGCACGCAGGCGCTGCGGTTCCAGCCAGGCTGACGCCGACGTGGTGGCGCTCGCTCTCTCCGGCTCGTGAAGCCTCACAAACACGCTCTACTACACGCACACACCTTCTTCCCCTGCTCTGCCTGTCCTGAGCAAGAACTTACCGTATAGTCTCTACCACCTCCGCACCGTACGCGACCGGCACCGATGCACTTGTCACGGCAGAGGTAAGGACTTTGGGATTATTTGCAAGATGTCCAATTTAATGATCCATCATTGCGATGTTTTTCTTTTTTTGTTGCGGGTTATTTTTTTCTGCTTGGATTTTGGAGGAATGTTATTGCATGCTGCTGTCATTGACTGATTACTTGCGCGGATGGCCAAGTTTGCTCGACTTGAGATGCTGCTATAAATCGACTCAGCCAACCCTAAATTAGGTAATATAGCCTACATTATTTTAATCCTTTAAAAAAAAAATCATTGACATTGATCTCCCCATCCAATACACATTCTGAGCTGTCTAAATTAGTATTGCATAAAAGGTCAAATGGCTCAACTTTGTTGATGCCATTAATTCAACTTATTTGGCTTGTCAAGGTGCGTGGGACGTGAGATCAGATAATAATGGAAAAGAAAAGTCTGCGCGATAGGGCAGCCTAGGGAAGGAAGCTGGTGTGTTTACTTTTAGTGTGTGTGTGTGTGTGTGTGTGTGTGTGTGTGTGTGTGTGTGTGTGTGCCCTGTGTGTGTGTGTGTGTGTGTGTGTGTGTGTGTGTGTGTGTGTGTGTGTGTGTGTGTGTGTGTGTGTGTGTGTGTGTGTGTGGTGTGTGTGTGTGTGCCCTATGTGTGCGCGCCCTGTGTGCGTGTGTGTGCGCCTGCGTGCCATTGCGTGTCTGTGTATGTGTGAGTGTGAGAGAAAGACGAATTGTGTGTGTGTGTGTGTGTGTGTGTGTGTGTGTGTGTGTGTGTGTGTGTGTGTGTGTGTGTGTGTGTGTGTGTGTGTGTGTGTGTGTGTGCGTGCGTGTGGAGGGGGGGGGGGGGTTTGGTGATAAAGCATTAGGTAATTAGCCTATCTGGCCGGGTAGACCTAGTGACGCCGGAGTCATAAGGGGAGCCGTGGACTGATGCCGCTGCAATGGAATGAGCAGTCGCTCTGGACCCAGCTGTCTGGCTCAGCGCGGCTCTGTGCTCACTCACGGCTATTGTTGGGAGATTATGGGAGATCTATAGTGTTCTGTGTGCGCTCCGGCTTTTTCCTTTTACCCTGCGCCGCGTGGACGCTTGTCATTCTGAACTCGGTTTTCTTACGTGCGGAACAGTTTAATAGCAGTTAAATCACTCAGTTTGTCGGACTAGAGCAAACTGTTTTCCGGCGTCTCCTGTGGATGATCGAAATGCAACGCGGCTACAATCATAGGCCTTCGCAATCAGTGAAACACAAGAAGCACGAAATATCCCTTTCCGTCTCTCTCTCTCTCTCTCTCTCTCTCTCTCTCTCTCTCTCTCTCTCCCTCTCCCTCTCCCTCTCCCTCTCCCTCTCCCTCTCCCTCTCCCTCTCCCTCTCCCTCTCCCTCTCCTGTCCTGTGATGTGTGCTTGGCCAGACAGCGAGGCTCCTGGGCGTAAGGAACCGAGATCATTGAAGAAGAAGTCATAGAAAGGACACGCCTCATTTTAAAAACATTGTCTAAATGGGATTATCCCCCGTCCAGCGCAAACCGAAACATTTTGCATTTTAAAGCAAATATATATCAAATTTAAACAACGTGCAACTGCTCTCAAATAGTCTTTATATTAGTGAAATATTTAGATTAACTAGTTAACCAGGCCGGTAATGACATTCGGTTCCATTGGATTCAGAGCATCATTAAAGTTAACCTAGCCCTCCTTGTTAAGGGATAAACCAGTTCACTCGTTTGTGTTTTCTATTCCAGTGAGGATATTGTCAATTTCGGCTTGAATAAAAAATATGGAAATCATAGTGTGCCCCATCCCCCACCCCCCCCTTTTCTTGCCTTAGTTCCCCAAACGACTAAGGCCGTATCTTCTTTTGTACTTAACCTTTGACTACACAGCTGTAACTTTGCGGTTTGGTTTAAATTAGCAGTTAATACTGCATTCTCTTTTGCTCTTTCACTCGCCTCTCTCTGTCCTCTCTCTCTCTCTCTCTGTCTCATTCTCTCTCTCTCTCTCCTCTTCCTCCTCTCTCTCTCTCTCTCTCTGTCTCTCGCTTTCTCTCCTCCTCTCTGTCTGTCTGTCTGTCTGTCTGTCTGTCTGTCTGTCTCTCTCTCTCTCTCTCTCTCTCTCTCTCTCCTCTCTCTGTCCCTCTCCCTCTCTCTCTCCCTCTCTCTCTCTCTCTCTGTCCCTCTCCCTCTCTCTGTCCTTCTCCCTCTCTCTCTCTCTCTCTCTCTCTCCTCTCCCTCTCCCTCTCTCTCTCCCTCTCTCCCCTCTCCTCTCTCCCTCTCTCTCTCTCTGTCTCTCTCCCTCTCTCTCTCTCTCCCTCTCTCTCTCTCTGTCTCTCTCCCTCTCTCTCTCTCTCTCTCTCTCTCTCTCTGTCTCTCTCCCTCTCTCTCTCTCTCCCTCTCCCTCTCCCAGATGATTGAAACCCGAGCTGTACCGCTGGCTGCGTGAGGGCCCACTCCCCCCCCGCCCCCCCTCCCCAGATTGGGACACGCTCTCAGCCAGAGCGGCCACATCTCTCTGTGTGCCAACGCACCGCGGGGACGACAACCAGATCAAGAGGAAGAAAGGGACAGAGATTCTTCGGTGTTGGCCCGTGTCCAACCCTCTCTCCGCTCGCTCCCTCGCTCGCTTTCCGTGGAAGCAGTGTTTGCACACGCTCGTCAGGTGACCTCGTCCTCTGTCTGCGTCGCTACGACAACAGGCCACCGCTTCCCCCCGTAGCCTCTCCATCCCGTCCACGCCACCGGCACCGACGGGAAGAAGAAGCGGCGATGATGACCACCACCGCCATCACCTCGCTGTTCTCCTTCACCAGCCCGGCGGTGAAGCGGCTGCTGGGCTGGAAGCAGGGCGACGAGGAGGAGAAGTGGGCGGAGAAGGCGGTGGACTCGCTGGTCAAGAAGCTCAAGAAGAAGAAGGGCGCCATGG
>NC_082388.1:24347067-24376439 GCF_031168955.1 Gadus macrocephalus
GAGCCGCTGATGCCCCAGAACGCCACCTACCCGGACTCCTTCCCACCGCTACCCTGCTCCGCCTCCTTCTCCTCCACCTCCCCGCCCTCCTCCCTCACCCAGTCCCCGGCCTCCCAGAGCTACCCCAGCTCCCCCGGCAGCGCGGCCGAGCCCGGCTCCCCCTTCCACGTCACACACACAGGTACACCCACACGCCCCCCCCAAACTTTATTTTATAATGTATATTTCCTTGACGCTTTTTCCTTACCTCTTTTGTGGTGTTTGTGTGTGTGTGTGTGTGTGCCTGTGTGTGCGTGCGTGCGTGTTTGTCTGTGTGTGTGTGTGTGTGTGTGTGCGTGTGTGTGTGTGCGTGTTTGTCTGTGTGTGTGTGTGTGTGCGTGCGTGTTTGTCTGTGTGTGTATGTGTGTGTGTGTGTGTGTGTGTGCGTGTGTGTTCGTCTGTGTGTGTGTGTGTGTGTGTGTGTGTGTGTTTTCTCTCTGGGGGCTGGCCAGCGGAGACCCCCCCCCCGCCCTACAGCATGATGGAGACCACTCCTCAAGAAGACGTAAAGCCCAGCAACGCCCCGCACACACACAAACTCATCCTCTCCACCCCCGACCGAGGTAACGCACACACACACACACACACACACACACACACACACACACACACACACACACACAATCACCTTAACTATGGACTGACCTAACATTACATTACAACGATTCATTTGGTCAAACAGGTATATTTGTTAGTGAATAGAAAAGACACGTCAATGGATTATTGAGAAAGTTGCATGGCATTTCACACATCAAATATGGAAAATTCAGAATTCCGATTTTGGCCATCTTAGAAAATGTGCCCAAAAATTATTTTATTTCAATCTGGCTTCTTGGCTCCACGGACCAACATTGTCCAATAGACCCTTATCTTAAATTTAGAAGAGAAAACAAAACCTTTGTATCAGTTTTGAAATGACTGAATGCCTAGGCACCCCACTAATAACAGTGTTTTGACCAACAGCATTTTGTACACAATATCGTTTGGTTGTTGAACCAGGTCACACAACGGAGACCATTGTCCTTTGACAATCCAGGACATGCTAAATAAGGTCCGCTGTGTGCTACGCCCGGCGACGCGTGTTTGCTAACTCTGCGTGCTACATCCAGCGTGCTAGCTAACTCTCTGTGCGCTAATTCGAGCGTGTTTACTAACTGTGTGCTTCGCTGCGCAGAGCTGCGGCCGGTGTGCTACGAGGAGCCCGAGTACTGGTGCTCCATCGCGTACTACGAGCTCAACAACCGCGTGGGCGAGACGTTCCACGCCTCGTCACGAAGCGTCCTAGTGGACGGCTTCACCGACCCCTCCAACAACAAGAACCGCTTCTGCCTGGGCCTGCTGTCCAACGTCAACCGGAACTCCACCATCGAGCACACGCGCCGGCACATAGGCAAAGGTAAGCTGAGCGGATACGCAAGTAGACCTTTTATTAGAAGAGACGCAGGTTCGATTCTGACCTGTGGTCCCTGTGCCACATCTCTTTCCCTCTCTCTTCACTGTGCTGTCTATCGTGGATCAAAGAGCCCATGCAAAAGAAAAACGATATCAAAATGATATATATATATATTAGAGCTGTCAGTTAAACGTGTTATTAACGGCGTTAACGCAAACCAATTTTAACGACGTTAATTTTTTTTAACGCGCGATTAACGCAAATTATTATTTTTTACAAAATTAATAATTATTATTATTTTTTTATTTTTTTTGGGCTCAAAACAAAGAAGCAGTAGCCTGACTGCTATGTTCAAGGCATATCTTTGTATGTTCATCGTTTAATTGCATTATAGGCTTTTTTTTTGTACCGTCCTGTTTGGATCAGTATATGCCAATGTTGTTATCAATAAAAAAACATTTGCACAAGGCAAGCCGATGCACTTCTCCATGTTGATAAGAGCATCAAAATGAGAAAAATTAATGGGACAAAGAATTCAAGGGATATTAAGCATAGACATTTTTTTTACGATTAATCGTGAGTTAACTATGGCATTAATGCGATCAATCGTGATTAAATATTTTAATCGCTTGACAGCCCTAATATATATATATTATATATCTATATATAGTAATGAAAAGTAATATGTATGGAAACATACATAATGTTTCCATATTGCTGGTTTGAATTGATCTGTTTTTATTACTTTTCATCACTGTTCAGTTAAGTGAAGGTTTGGTTGCCTGGATGATTAATGAATAATAATATGAACGATAATCACCCATCTGGAAAATCTCTTGCTCTAAAAGCTTCGTAGACTAATTCGCCATTCCTCATATTGCGGTTTGAATTGAGAGTCTGAAAAAACAAGCAATATATTATATATTATATTTAATAATACGATAGGTGCAATTATATTTCTTAAATTATTTATACCTTTTTATGGAAGGCTCATCGCTCCTGAAAGCTTCAATATCTAGAAAGGCTTTAGAGCTAATTATTATTTAGCGGCATTGAGATTTGTTCAGTTTATTATAATCAGGTTTCTGAGGGCTGTCCTGCCAGGTAGAAATTGATCTCTAGAATCTGGAATGGTGTAGGATTTCTATATAGATCATGTTTCGAAGGGTTACAGTAAACTGTGCTTTGTGAGAGGAGAAGAGACGGTTGAGAAATAGTCTGCACCACACACACACACACACACACACACACACACACACACACACACACACACACACACACACACACACACACACACACACACACACACACACACACATACACACACACACACACATCCGTGTGTGTGTGTGTGTGTGTGTGTGTGTGTGTGTGTGTGTGTGTGTGTGTGTGTGTGTGTGTGTGTGTGTGTGTGTGTGTGTGTGTTGATCATGAGGGGACTGTGCTTTGTGAGAGGAGAAGAGACGGTTGAGAAATAGTCTGCACCACACACACACACACACACACACACACACACACACACACACACACACACACGGATGTGTGTGTGTGTGTGTGTGTGTGTGTGTGTGTGTGTGTGTGTGTGTGTGTGTGTGTGTGTGTGTGTGTTGATCATGAGGGGATGGCAGATTTGTACAACATTTCCAGCAAAACCGGACTAGTAGTCGTTTCATGGTTCTACAGTCAAGGCTTTACCGTTTTGAATTTACTGTCTCCCAAATGATCTTTTGTGGGTCTTATTTTTATCTTTTCAAGGTCTGGTTGATTTAGTTAATCCCTTTATCACAGTTGCAGCCCTAAGGGGCTTCGAAGTCCCACAATCAGATGAGATTTTAAGACGCCAAATGACTTTGAAAATCCACCACAGACTCTGTCGGGAAGGACAGAGAACTTAAACCACAGACTAACTACTGTATTCCACGGGTTACTTTATTTGGAATAATTGTACTGCTCTGTGCCCTTATCAATCCTCAAACACAGCAGAAAAAACTATCTTTCTTGTTTTAATTCCAATCAACTTTGTAATAATTCCCTGACCAATAATTATATTTATAATAAATCCATTAAACTTTAACTTTATGATAACCCCATTCAACTTTAACATTGTAATAACTCCATTCAGTTTCAACTTTATAATAAATCGATTTAACTTTAACTTTATAGTAACTTCATTCAACTTTAACTTGTTAACAACTCCATTCAGCTTCAACTTTATAAAAAATCCATTCAACTTACACTTTATAATAACTTCATTCAGCTTTGACTTTATATTAACTTCATTCAACTTTAACTTTGTAACAACTCCATTCAGCTTCAACTTTATAAAAAATCCATTCAACTTTAACTTTATAATAACTTAATTCATCTTTAACTTTGTAATAACCCGATTCAGCGTCGCCCTCGTGTCATCCTTCCCCTCTCACGCTTTCTACTCCCTGGTTGCCGGGCAGGTTTGCACCTGTACTACGTCGGCGGGGAGGTGTACGCAGAGTGCCTGAGTGACAGCAGCATCTTCGTCCAGAGCCGCAACTGCAACTTCCAGCACGGCTTCCACGCCACCACGGTGTGCAAGATCCCCAGCGGCTGCAGCCTGAAGATCTTCAACAACCAGCTGTTCGCCCAGCTGCTCTCGCAGTCCGTCAACCACGGCTTCGAGGTGGTGTACGAGCTCACCAAGATGTGCACCATACGCATGAGCTTCGTCAAGGTAACGCCGCAGAACGCTGCCCAGCCTCACAGCCACATACTCTACTTTAAACCAATTACTTTACAGCGACAGTGTAATGGGCTTTACGTGTTATTGTTTCCTCAAGAGCTACGTAAAAACATTTATGCATATGTAAAGATTTATAGATAATATATTTATGTACACATTATTTTATATATATATACAAATTATATATTTATATCTATATAAATATACATATACGTTTTGTGAAAGCCTCATACAGCCATAATATTTCTACTACCAACGGCCCATGAAGTAGGCCTCCAGAGAAACCAAATCACAAGTGATGGTTATGATATTCCACAACACAAATTGACCCATAACTTGAGGATAATGTGAATGAATAGCAGCCAAGTGAAAAAAGCGAGAACTTGAGAAAAAGGAGACATTTTTTAATCGCCAACTTTTGTAGATTGTAAATGTAAACTTCTAATCTGTGCAATAGGAGCCGGTTAATAATGTTCCTGAGAACAATGGGGAAACTGAATCCCTTGCTCAACTAGGGAAACACAACGTCCTGCTACCAAGTCTATTACTGTGCTGATGCTCCGTATCTACTATCGGTCCGCCAACATCCTCGATATCATACAGGGCTAATTACAAGTTAATCCTGTAGCTTTCTGATTCAATTTCCTCAATGAGCCTCTTGCAGTAACGTAATACACTTTTATCACTGCCCTGGATTCGGGCCCAGGGATGGGAGCCTGCCAAAACAGACCACACCTGCACATAGGACCTGATGCACTCATGCACAACACACAAATTCACCAGACACATGTGGTCAAATCCGCCTTTAACTGCTTATCCTTAAACCGTCATCGTTATATTATATATTTAATCTGTTTTGTTTCAGGGCTGGGGTGCAGAATACCACCGCCAGGACGTCACTAGCACCCCCTGCTGGATTGAAGTGCACCTGCACGGCCCCCTGCAATGGCTTGATAAGGTCCTGACTCAGATGGGCTCCCCTCATAACCCCATATCTTCCGTGTCATAACACACCAACACACTCTTCTCTATTGCTCTCATACACACAGGTAAACACACACGTTAGATGTGTCTGAAATGGCTTCATGGTTTTTGGTTAACCAGTGTCCCAGTACCAATATCAAAATTGGTATCGATTGTAGGGCATTTGAAATATCCAATGAACACCTGTGCTCCCTAGTTAAAGGTGAATAGTGAACATTGGTGCTTCAGGTCAGACGTATGAAAGTGTTAGTAAAAGAGACAAGGTTTGATATGCAAATGTGACGTGTATCTTAGTACTACTATTCCATTCTGAATGGGCCGCTTCTCTCATTTCACAGTAGGACTGTTCTTTCATTTCAACAGCAGTAGGTTACAGTGTGTGTCTGCTTCTTCTCGTTTGCTCTCGTTTGTACCGAATGCACTCCGAGACAATGAAATGGGAATCATGTTGGTACGAGGTCTGTTCAACTGTTTGTATGTGAACTTGTGTATTATATACTATTTGAATATGTATAAAATATATGAACCGATTGCTTTTTACTTGTCTTGTCTTGATCCTATTTTCAAAGATAGGCAAAGATATACAGTATAAATACGTATCAACACACATTATCGGCTCATAGAATAGAGCGTCTTCCGGCAGAGTGACGTGGCCTCTGCAAAAATGGAATATGATATTTGTGCGTTTTGATCAGTGTATAATCCCAACAAACTAAGAATATTGTTACCTTATAATGAGACCTCTTCCATGGAGCCATTTTCCTATGGTAGCTCAGAAGGGACAAATGGCTCTGGAAAGGACTGCTGTTCAATGAACAATCATAATCGCTAACTTTATTGTAAGCAAAGAACTATAGTGTAACTCCCACTACCGTTACTACTACAGCTAGTAACACTACTACTACTACTATCTTCCAGTTTTGACAGTCTTACAGTTTAGCTTCCAGCTTTGACACAATGTATTTCAGCACTTTGCTAATTTCAGGTAATGCAATTCAGCTTCAGTCAGTTTTCGATGTCAGCTTCCAGGTTTTTCACGCACCGACAGGCACGATGGATTCACACAAACCGACAGAATCACCGAAGGGAGGCCCTGATTGGTCAGAAATTAGCTGGGGGCTGGCCTAAAATCGAGAGACAGGCATGCCAAATTACACGCAAACAATAACTTAAATCTCAATTTAAATACCACACCTTTTAATAACAGATTCTTGGATGGAAAATATTTGCACCACACACACTACATATTCAACGCTCAAAATAAATAATTGGCTTACTGCCTGGCAAAAAAAACAAAACACATGTAACCTGTAGAATTCCCAAAGTCCGTCAAAGTCAATATCATGACAAGCACCGAATCCAAGCGATGACAGGACAGTTGGGAGAACCTGGAACGTCACTTGCTGTGGTCGCTCCCAAAATCCAAGGAAATCCCACCTGTGATGGCTAGCAACCATGGACAACCTGCTGTGATTGGCTAGCAGGCCGGGCAATCCAGCTGTGATTGTCTAGCAACCCGGGAAGTCCGGCTGTGATTGGCTGCGGCTTTGGGTGATCAGGAGCCTCTGCTGTTGCTGAAGGAAGCTGATTACCTCCGGGCTCCTGAGTAACGACTAGTAGCACACACACAGACACAGACACACACACAAAATCTGTCAAAAGTGCTTCTCCTAGCACTTGTCCATTGATGAAAGACCAACATAAATCTATGAATCTATCTTATATGGTAAACGGAGAAACAGATAACTATTTACGTGACTGTTGCCATAGTTAAAGAATAACAGACTAAACACCATGACAAGGAAGAGCCATAATATGCTTTGATGTCCCGATTTAGTCGCGGTGACGTACCAGTCTCTTTTGGTTGAGCACCTGCTCTATCAGGGAGGGTCTGGCAGGCCGGTCCCCTATGGTGCCAAGGCGCTGCTTGTTCACGGACACAGGCCTCTCCTCCGCCGTCTCCTGCACACACACACACACGCACACAGACACACAGACACACACACACACACGCGCACACACACACACACACACACACACACCCCAAAAAAATGGTTTATGGTTTCGAGGGCTGGGTTTGAAGTGTTTGTGACTCAATGGGACCATGTCTCAACTAACCGAATAGTGGTCATGTACGGATGTTAACAGATGTAATCACAGGGGGGTATTGGCATGAAACGCTACCCACACACTCACATCAAGTTTCCCACTCGACAGGGCCTGGTCGCTCTTCTTCTTCTTGTACTTGTCTTTGTACATCTTGTTGCGGTGCTTTTTGCACATCCAGGGCTTCCTCTGCTTGGCTACCTGCGTGGTGGTCTCGGTGCAGCCCTCGTAGGTGCACTGCTTGGGGGCGTTGTCGCCCTCCGACGCGTCCTCGTCGTTGAGCTCCTCAGGGCTGGCGGCGCTGTCACGGGGGTCCGAGGAGTCCAGCATGTCGGCCTCCTCGTCCGCATCGTCCATTTCGTACGAGAACATGTTGTTGTCCGACTCCAGGGGCGTGATCACGTTCCTGCTGTCCACCACGCCGCTCTTGTTCACGTAGTACCGCTGTCCGTCCTTGGTGAGCAGCAGGGTCGACTCTTTGTCTTTATTGCCGCCCGCCGCCGAGCTGTCGTCTTCACTCATGTTTGCGGATTCCAGATCAAGCTGTTTTCTGGGCTCCTTGGGATATTTATAATGTAAATAGGCTGTGTCAGTCTGTCCACGGTGTCAGCGTTGTCTAGTGATCCGTGGCTGACGTGTGTTCGCTCGTAGTAGCGTGTGGTGGGATCCCGTAGCTCAGCACAGGGACCGACGCGCTCTGAGCGTACTCAAGCGTATGAGATGAATTAGGGATGCGACCCGAGCATTGTTTCATTAGCTCTTTATCAACACGGGTCGGTGTTGTCTGCAGCGCATCGCAGCCTTCAGCACCCCCGGACGGCTCGTATGATAACAAGGCTGTTCTTCTTCGGCGCAAGTATGTAGTTCCGTGTCGCTATTCCTTACGCACGCTGCCCCCTAGCGGCGGGACAGAAAAGTGGTGAAATTGAGTGCGTTTGGAACCAGAGCCATTATAGAGAAGGTCCCTAAGGTTACTTTCTTCTTGGTTTCCTGTTACCCCCTATGTTTTATTCGATACATTTCGACAGGGTTACCCCTTATGGGTTTTTCATGACGACAGATAAAAAACGACAGTGTTACCCTTTACGTTTCATTTGATAAAAACAACAGTGCTACCCCATTATGTTTTTTTTCCCATGATGACTGATTGTGTTGCCCCTTATATTTTATTTGACAAGGACAACAGTGTTACCCTTTATGTTTTTTTTCATGACGATCAATAAAAAACAACAGTGTTAACCCTTGTGTTTTTTTTCATGACGACCAATAAAAAACGACAGTGTTAGCCCTTTGTGTTTTTTTTCATGACGACCAAAGAAAAACAATGGTGTTATCCCCTATGTTTTATTTGAAAAATATCGACAGTGTTACCCCTTATGTTTATTTCATGACGGCCGATAAAAAACGACAGATTTACCCCTTATGTTTTTTTCATGACGACCAATAAAAAACAAGTTATTATGTTTTTTTTCATGACGACCAATAAAAAACAACAGTGTTACCCCTTATGTCTTTTTTTCATGACGACAAATAAAAAACAACAGTGTTACCCCTTATGTTTTTTTTCATGAAGACCAATAAAAAACAACAGTGTTACCCCTTATGTTTTTTTTCATGACGACCAATAAATAACAACCTTATGTTTTTTTTCATGATGACCAATAAAAAACAACAGTGTTACCCCTTATGTTTTTTTTCATGACGACCAATAAAAAACAACAGTTATGTTTTTTTTCATGACGACCAATACAAAACAACAGTGTTACCCCTTATGTTTTTCTTCATGACGACCAGAGCCGGCCCTGGGCATAGGCAGTATAGGCAAATGCTAGGGGCGCCGTCACCCGCGGGGGGCGCCGAAAACGCAAAAAAAAAAAAATATATATATATATATATATATATATATATATATACTACTTTTTTTTTTACCAGTGCCATTACTACTATTATTTCGAAATATTATTTAAGCCCACAGCAACATAAAGTCATAGCAAAGAATATTAAATAATGGAGAAGCCTTTTTTCTGGGTGCCTGCCTGGCTCGTTGCTCTGTACCTGCCCTCTTTGAGGGGGGCGGGGTCAAGAGGCCAGCTGCCTGAATCTGACCGGACCGTGACCCCGAGACGAAGAAAAAGATTAATGACACTGTATCGGAATTAAGTCCAAAAGACTGAAGCCATGCGGCGCCCAAGGAAGGAAAAGAAGGAAAGAAGAGGAGGAAAAACGTGAAAAAGGTAAAGGTACAGTAACGTCAATGAGATGAAGTGTATGAAATGAATAGTTTAATGCATCGACGTTACCGTTGTTGGAGCAGAGTGTTAGCTTGCTAGCTTACTTCGGACCAACATTGTTTAATAATCAATAAATAGCTGAGTCGACGTGTGTTAATGTTACTCCACCTTAAATTCATCAGGGACGTTTGGAAACTTAACGTTAGGCCTGTTCACACCTAACATAACGTTAGGTGTTATTTTACAGGTGTCTTTCCTGCTTGTATGTCAGTTAAAATGCTTTTAGTTGTCCATCCACTGTGTAATAGGGTGGTTGTAAGCATTTGGTTTTATGTGTCACAGTTTATGTTTGTTAAAGTTTACATCAGTGTTAAAGTGCAGTTAAAGTGTATTACTGTTAATATTTCATATCTTAGCTTTCACATATCATTCATAGGCTATATATACAGTACATATATATTCATTTCACTGCACTTTACTGGTTTTTGCACTGTGGTTAGACTGAATTGCATTGCAATGACAATAAACTTGAATGAATCTCATCACATTTTCATTATTAGTCTCATGTATAGCACACCAAGCATCTGTTATTTTATTAAAATGTAACATGCAGTCGTCACATATACTTCTCTTCTCCCTTCAGATGCACTTTTAAAATATTTCAGTGCCACTCCCAGTGACACAGCATCAGGTTCTGCCGTCCCGTCTACCTCTGCACAGCCCTAATACATTATTGTACTTTTTTTACACTTCAGTTGAGTGCTTGTTTAATCTCTGGTTAGTACCAAACTAGGTAAACCATACTACATTTAATTGTATTTACAATAATTTGAATCTGAACTCTATCTATTATTTTGCTTATGAATGCCTTTAGTAAACATCATGCATTTCTTTGCAGTATTTTGTGCATACCTTATTGTATGAGTGATTCATTGTCACTTGTTTTGCAAGACTTTTTTTTTACTGCAAAGTGTTTAATTATTAAAGGTTCTTACGTCTGCAGTATTTTGTGCATACCACATTGTATTTAGGATTCATTGCTTGTTACTTGGTTTTTAATACGTTTCGTGTGTTCTAAAATCAAAGAGTCTCAAAGACTAAGCTTTGTAGCTTCTCTGAGTTTATGAACATTGGTAGTCGAATTTACTGTGCGATCCAAAGGGGTAGGGGGCGCCAGCAAAAATCTTGCCAAGGGCGCCAAATTGGTCAGGGCCGGCCCTGATGACGACCAATAAAAAACAACAGTGTTACCCCTTACGGTTTTTTTCATGACGACCAAAGAAAAACGACAGTGTCACCCCTCATGTTTCATTTGATAAAAACGACAGTGTTACCCCTTATGTTTTTTTTCATGACGACCAATAAAAAACAACAGTGTTACCCCTTATGTTTTTTTTCATGACGACCAATAAAAAACAACAGTTATGTTTTTTTTCATGATGACCAATAAAAAACAACAGTGTTACCCCTTATGTTTTTTTTCATGACGACCAATAAAAAACAACAGTGTTACCCCTTATGGTTTTTTTCATGATGACCAATAAAAAACATCAGTTATGTTTTTTTTCATGACGACCAATAAAAAACAACAGTGTTACCCCTTATGGTTTTTTTCATGACGACCAATAAATAACAACCTTATGTTTTTTTTCATGACGACCAATAAAAAACAACAGTTATGTTTTTTTTCATGATGACCAATAAAAAACAACAGTGTTACCCCTTTTGTTTTTCTTCATGACGACCAATAAAAAACAACAGTGTTACCCCTTACGTTTTTTTTCATGATGACCAATAAAAAACAACAGTGTTACCCCTTATGGTTTTTTTCATGACGACCAAAGAAAAACGACAGTGTCACCCCTCATGTTTCATTTGATAAAAATGACAGTGTTACCCCCTATGTTTTAATTGATAAAAATCGACAGTGTTACCCCTTATGTTTTTTTCATGACGACCAATAAAAAACAACAGTGTTACCCCTTATGTTTTTTTTCATGACGACCAATAAAAAACAACAGTGTTACCCCTCATGTTTTTTTTCATGACGACCAATAAAAAACAACAGTTATGTTTTTTTTTCATGATGACCAATAAAAAACAACAGTGTTACCCCTAATGTTTTTTTTCATGACGACCAATAAAAAACAACAGTGTTACCCCTTATGTTTTCTTTCATGATGACCAATAAAAAACAACAGTGTTACCCCTTATGTTTTTTTTCATGACGACCAATAAAAAACAACAGTTATGTTTTTTTTCATGACGACCAATAAAAAACAACAGTGTTACCCCTTGTGTTTTTTTCATGATGACCAATAAAAAACAACAGTGTCACCCCTCATGTTTCATTTGATAAAAACGACAGTGTAACCCCCTATGTTTTAATTGATAAATATCGACAGTGTTACCCCTTGTGTTTTTTTTCATGACGACCAAAGAAAAACAACAGCGTCACCCCCTATGTTTTATTTGATAAATATTGACAGTGTTACCCCTTGTATTTATTTCATGACGGCCGATAAAATACGACAGAGTTACCCTTCATGTTTTATCCATGTTGACCAATATATAATGACAGTAGCACCCCTTTCGACGTTTTTGACGGGATCCGAACATGAGCTGTTTAGAGTGTTAACCTCCAAACTTAACAATGCACCATCATGACACCTGATTAAGTCATCACAAAGGTTATACTTGACTTTATAATTTGCATGAAATAGAGATAAGAGTCTTCCAACAGAAGACATCAACCGGACTTGAACCCCGGTCTGCAGGGGGTTAGCTCACAGCACTCTCCACTTCCCACTGAGATTTGTAATTTAATTATGTCTGAGGTTATATTTGACCTGATAGCATTACGTTTAAAATGAAAGATATTGTGTTTTCCACAGAAATTGAGCCACGGTCTCCAGTGGGTTAGGCAGAGTGCACTCCACTGCACCACTGAGGCGATGACAATACACAATAATCAATCATCAATAAAGAGGATATACATGACATTAAAATGTATGTGTGTATTTCTATTATTTCCCTTATGTTTTTTTTCATGACGACCAATAAAAAACAACAGTGTAACCCCTTATGTTTTTTTTCATGACGACCAATAAAAAATGACAGTGTTAACCTTTATGTTTTTTTTCATGACGACCAATAAAAAACAACAGTGTTACCACTAATGTTTTTTTTCATGACGACCAATAAAAAAAGACAGTGTTACCCCTTATGTCTTTTTTCATGACGACCAATAAAAAACGACAGTGTTACCCCTTGTGTTTTTTTTCATTACGACCAAAGAAAAACAACAGTGTTACCCCCTATGTTTTTTTTCATGACGACCAATAAAAAACAACAGTGCTACCCCTTATGTTTTTTTTCATGACGACCAATAAAAAACAACAGTGTTACCCCTTGTGGTTTTTTTCATGACGACCAAAGAAAAACAACAGTGTTACCCCCTATGTTTTATTTGATAAATATCGACAGTGTTATCCCTTATGTTCATTTCATGACGGCTGATAAAAAACGACAGAGTTACCTCTCATGTTTTTTCCATGTTGACCAATAAAATCGACAGTGTTACCCCTGTTGACGTTTTTGCTGGGATCCGAACCTGAGCTGTTTAGAGTGGTAACCTCCTAACTTATCAATGAACCATCAAGACACTGAATAAAGTCAACACAATGGTTATACTGGACTTTATAATTCGCATGAAATAGAGATAAGAGTCTACCAACAGAGGACAACAACCGGACTTGTCTTGAACCCCGGTCTCCATGGGTTTAGCTCACAGCTCTCTCCACTTCCCACTGAGATTTGTTAATTAAAAATGTCTGTGGTTATATATGACAATAGACATGATAGCATTACGTTTCAAATTAAAGATATTGTGTTTTCCACAGAAATTGAGCCGCGGACACCAGTGGGTTAGGCAGAGTGCACTCCACTGCACCACTGAGGCGATGACATTACACAATAATCAATCATCAATAAAGAGGATATGCATGACTTTAAAATGTATGTGTGTATTTCTATTATTTCCCTTATGGTTTTTTCATGACGACTGATAAAAAACAACAGTGTTACCCCTTATATTTTATTTGACAAAGACAACAGTGTTACCCCTTATGTTTTTTTTCATGACGACCAATAAAAAACAACAGTGTTACCCCTTATGTTTTTTTTCATGATGACCAATAAAAAACAACAGTGTTACCCCTTATGTTTTTTTTCATGACGACCAATAAAAAATGGTTCATTTGATAAAAACGACAGTGTTACCCGTTGTGGTTTTTTTCATGACGACCGATAAAAAACAACAGTGTCACCCCCTATGTTTTATTTGATATATATCGACAGTGTTACCCCCTATGTTTTAATCAGTTTTCTGAACAAATCAATACTTTTTTTTTTTTGCATAATTCTATCATGCAACATGATTTTTCATTAAATTATTGACATCCACCCTTTTTATGATATTTATCATATTATCATTTCATTTTATTTAGAACATTGTCTGTGTAGGCTGACGTAGGCTATGACGCACAACGCAGAACTGTCCGTATAGCTGAATATGGTACTATGCTGATTTTACATAAGCATGTTGGTGTTCAACATCTGTTGTAGTGAACATTCTAAAACTGGTGTAAAATGTTGCTGCCATATTAATAGACACGTTGAATGTTATCGTTTTGATTCTTGAATTCCGCACGTAAACTGGTTGGCAAAAAAAGAGCAAAGACGGACGGTTCACTTGACGGAGAAACCGTCACTTTCCTCATATCAGACAACTCGTAACACTGGATGAAAATGAAGGCTTTCTTTTATGGTCACTTTCCTTTGTAAACCTTTAGAAATAACCTCCTGAATCCTTGTTATAACGCTGTGTATAATCCCGGACCGCAACAGCTTGTCTGCATGTTGTTAGTGTGTGAAATTCAGCACAGTATCAGCCGAGTTGACTCTAATTTCCACATTGTTTACTTGCTAACGTTTGTGAATAACAGTGGCTAGTTGGCAGAACTCTTTTTACACACCAGTAGAGTGTTTATCAGGAGCGGAGCCCTGAATGTGACGTCACCCGTCATCTCGTCTCTGTAAACAATGGATGTTGCGCAGCATTTATTATGACGTCATTATATAGACTCTCTCAACACCCCCCCCCCCTCGGACTGACTTCCCGCGTCCCTGTTTCCCTCAATGCTATTCTCTTTTCTCGATTTCTTTTTCTTCGTGATCTCTCCATCTTTTGTTGTGTCTATCTTCTTCATATTAATATGCATGCTATATGTTATATGTAGGATAGAGATGGGAAATGTATTGTAAATAATAACCAGTGGCTTTGCGTTGTTATACAGTTTTTTTATTAGGAATATTTTTGCTAGACCATTTGAACAGATACATGTATTAATATTGCAATGGATTCTAATGCTGTAGCACATTAGTGAGCACAAGTTTAAAAAAAAATCCACATTTGTGCTTTAGCGTGTTAATTTCAACAGCATGATTATTCCAATGTTATAAGCTGGACATTATGGAACACATATTTTATATCTGTTCTGAACTGTAAGGGCTCCTCATGAAATGTTATGAAAAGAGCTATAAAGTATAGCTCATTGCTTTGTATAGGTTGATACAGACCGTTTTTTTTCTTTCCTTTGCGGAGTCCGGCGAAGATTGAACGATAATGGATTGATAACTATTAAAAAAATTGAAGGTATGTTATTTACAAAACGTACAAACTATAATACCACTAAAGCTTATAAGAGTAGGCTACTGTATTCACTGTGTGATGAACACTGTCGACCATCTGTCTGTCATGCTTGTGATGAAGATGACACAGTACGATGGACATGATTCATATCCTCTTGTTTTTTCACTGGGATGTTTTTGAAATGTTTTTCAGATGGTAATGATAAACCCCCTAAGCAGTTTAAGAGAAGTTTATCACAGCTGCATCCAGTCATCAGCTAGTTTCAGCTAAAAATCTGCATTTAAATCTGGATAAAAATCACAAAACACAATATTGTGTTGACGCAAATATGATAAGATCATATTCACTGTTGGGGTTAAAAATCACAAAGGTAATGAAACATTGATGAGTTTGCTACAAGCACTTGCTATTACTGTTAGATTCAAGTTGTTAATTCAAGTTAACATTTACCGCTTCATAAGAATACCCCGGAGCACCCAAATCAACCATTATTATGAAAATAGTGGTTTGTGCAAAACATGAAGGGCACTCAAACCTTAGACGGAGGGCATCGTTTACAAGGTAATGGTGCAGCATGACATTGTTGAATCCTCAAATCGATTGAGCAATAAAAATACATTTGCACACTTTTTTTTTTATATACTTCTGTCACCGTTTGATTTTACGCTGATCGGGCGCTGGGGGGTGAGGGGGGGGGGGGGGGGGTGAGGGGGGAGGCCAGCACATCCTAAAGACACCAACGAGATCTACGTCTACACAGTTGTATTTTGTCATCGCCTCCATTTCACTGGAGCTCCTCTGCCGAGTCCACGCACAAAAAAAAAATCTTCTTTTATGAAAAAAAGGCAAATACAGTACATACTAATAAAAATTACGTGAGAAAGGTAAAGAGATAAATAAGGTTCAATAAAAACATGAACGCTTTTGTCCGTCGCGCGTACCCTTATTGCCTTGTGGAGCATCTTCGTCATCTTCATCCTCATCATCGTCACGCCGGAAAGGCGTCTGAGCGCCGCGCTCCGATCATCACAGAGAGGGGGGGCCCCTCTCGCGCTCCCGGAGCTCCGGAACGTCTGCTCGGATGAGGGAACGCTGAAGACCCGTGGTCGCCACGCCCCCTCCCGCCACACATCGTTTGTATTATATATTTAGATTTTTCTCTTTTTTTTTATGCCGTTTTTTTTCTTTTCTTTTTTTTACATTCCCCTCTTGTCTTTACGTTTTTTTTTTCGTTGCCAGCCCTCCACCTCCTCGTTCGGCCATCTTCGCTTCTCTGTAATGTCTCTCTACAATGTCTCTTCCCCCGCTGTCCCCCGCCCCTCCTCACCCCCCCCTCACCCCCCCCTCACCCCCCTCCTTCTGGAGGGGCAGACGAGGACCGACGTCTCTCTTCCCCCCTCCCCCCTCCCCCCTCCCCCCTCCCCAAACAGAAAAGAGAGGAGAGGCCGGGACGGCGAGGGGGCCCCCGGGCTCCAGAAGGGACCCCTGGGGGGAGAGGGCGGGGCCGGCCGGGCTGGCGGAGCGCCCCCCCGGGTCGCACTGAAGCCCGGGCGGGGTCGGAGGGGGGGTGGAGGGGGGGGTGGAGGGGGGGGTGGGGGGGGGCGGCCGAGGGGCAGGAGGCCCCGGGCTGTGATTGGGCGGTGCGTCCCTGGTCGTGGGGGTGCTGGGAGTGGGCGTGGTCGCGGTGGTCGCGGTGGTCGGCGTGGCGTTCTGCGGCAGCGGCGGGATCACATTCGGGTGGCGTCTTCGTCGGAGAACCGGCCCCTCCTGATCAAGAGCGGGGGCCTTGGGGGGGGGGGGGGAGAGGAGGAGGAGGAAATGACATCGTGAGTCATGGATCCTTCACAGCAGGAGGAACTCCACAGGTTCAAGACCCGTTGATGAGTCAAACCTGACCTTTCTGCATGACGGCAGGAAGGAAGCAGTTCACAATTTGACGAACGTGACAATGACTACGTAACAATAAAGTGAATCATCCTCGATCCTCTTGAGGGAATGCGGCAGGAACGGCAACGAAGGAACCAACCATTTCCATGAAATTTATGTATATTGATGAACATTTGTTTTTACACCAATGTTCAGTAAATGTAGAGGGTATTCAGGTTCTCAACAAAGGTTTGCATGCGGATGGATTTTATGCCCTTAGCACTGTCCAAGAACTACAACTATTGATTGGAAATCCGCAGTCTGGTGGACATTGGTCGAACTTTGTACGTTATTTATGAATCGTAACACTTCCACCCTACATGTATAAATGTTTGGCAGACATTTTACACACCAATGGGGGACCTTTTGGTCGCCAAAAGGTTGCTGAGTGACCAATCACTGATCGGCAACCTATTGCATTCAACGTCAGAAGAGGGAGACATGACAGAGGTCAGGCAGGACAACACAGAGGGACAGACAAGGGGACATGGGGGCGGGGCTACTGATGGAACATCTGCCCTTCTCTGGGGCGACGAAAGGAGGAAAGGCATAAAGCCAGGATATGGGGATGCCTCAGCCAATCAGAGTGCATGAAGGACATCAAAGCACGCACGGACGCAAGAGCCAATCAAAGCGCAGCGCACACAGGCTGAAAGGAGGGGGGGGGGGGGTGAAGGGGGGGGTTCATCCGGCAGAAGACATCAACAATCCCTTTCATCTATTTATTGTGTGTGACCGGTGAGGTCCCGTCGCTATGGAAACCGGGCCTACCTCATCCAGTACATGGCCGGGTGCTGGTAGAAGTCCAAGGAGCCGGATCTCTGCATGGAGAAGCTGCCGTCCAGCTGAACACAAAGAGAGAAGGCAGCAGCACATCAACCCACAGATAGCAGCACACTCAGGGCCCCGGCGGCGCCTGCAGGGAACAGGCAGCCTCTTTACGGCGTCCTCCTGTAATTACAGGGGCCCCGCCCCCGCCGCCAGAGCCGCCGAGACACTCACAGTAAATACAAAACACAGGAAGTATTAAGGGGTGGGCGGGAGCTAGGGAGCTTGAGCTCAGGGGGGGGGGGGGTTCCAGCATGGCTGACCAGTATAGCTCAGCGACAGTACATTACGTAACGTAACGTTACATTTATCTAGCTGACACTTTTGAGGTAAGTGCATTCAACAATGAGGCTATAACCGTATAAAGTGCGAGAATCCTTCGAGGACATACAATCGATAAAATAAGCAAAGTTAAGCGCTACAATGTAGAAACTAAGAACGAGATTCAGAATTTCAAATTTAAATGTTATTAAAAAAAGTATTCAGGACCCAATCAAAAAAGTGACGAATAAATGATAGTGGATGTTATGGTCCGGACAACCATAAGCTGGTTGTCAGGTCACAGGGAGAGGACGGACACTCCGGCGGGGGTATGGCTGACCTGAGGGCCGGTGTTGAAGTGCTTCTTTATCTTCCCTGCTACAGACAGCTGGTGCTCGTTCTCACACAGGCCCTCGTCCTGCAAGGGAGAGGGAGAGGGAGAGGGGAGGAGAGGAGGAGGAGAGGAGGAGAGGAGGAGAGAGGAGAGGAGGAAGAGAGGAGGAGGAGAGGAGGAGGAAGAGAGGAGGAGGAGAGGAGGAGGAGGAGAGGAGGAGGAGAGGAGGAGAGGAGGAGGAGGAGGAGAGTAGGAGTGGAGGAGGAGAGGAGGAGGAGGAGAGAAGGAGGAGAGGAGGAGAGGAGGAGGAAGAGAGGAGGAGGAGAGGAGGAGAGGAGGAGAGAGGAGAGGGGAGGAGAGGAGGAGGAGAGGAGGAGAGGAGAGAGGAGAGGAGGAAGAGAGGAGGAGGAGAGGAGGAGGAGAGGAGGAGGAGGAGAGTAGGAGTGGAGGAGGAGAGGAGGAGGAGAGGAGGAGAGAGGAGAGGAGGAAGAGAGGAGGAGAGGAGGAGGAGAGGAGGAGGAGGAGAGAAGGAGTGGAGGAGGAGAGGAGGAGGAGGAGAGAAGGAGGAGAGGAGGAGAGGGGGAGGAGAGGAGGAGGAAGAGAGGAGGAGGAGAGGAGGAGAGGAGGAGAGAGGAGAGGAGGAAGAGAGGAGGAGGAGAGGAGGAGGAGGAGAGGAGGAGGAGAGGAGGAGGAGGAGAGTAGGAGTGGAGGAGGAGAGGAGGAGGAGGAGAGAAGGAGGAGAGGAGGAGAGGGGGAGGAGAGGAGGAGGAAGAGAGGAGGAGGAGAGGGGAGGAGAGGAGGAAGAGAGGAGATGAGTGGATGAAAGGAAAGGAGGTGGGGGAGAAAGAAGAGGAGAGGAGGCACATAGAATAGAATAGAATCTTTATTTGTCATTGGGTTAAATACAAAGTATTTACACAACGAAATTAAGGTGCAGATCTTGTTCAGTGCTTTTTTTTTTAAAATAAATAAATAGAATACAGTAAGAAATATTAATAAATATATAACAACAATAACAACAATAACCCCAATAACCCCTCCCCCTGCCTTCCACTTAAGGCACATTAAAAGTGTCCTACACCCTCCCCTCCCTCCCAGACAACAACGCCTTCTGCCCACATATATCTAAATAGCCGCAGGTCCAGGAAGGTAAGCAAGATGAGGAATGAAGAGACATGGAGAGGGATTAGACGGTGGTCATCCACAAGAAGATATGAGCTTAGACTTCTTCAAAGCTTATTTTTGTCAACCACTAGTCAGAATCCCTGCAGCAAGGAATTACAACTAGACTCTAGGCTTTCAGCAAAGATGGATCCATTTCATTATATTCATCTCCTCCAAATACAAAACATATTGAACATCAAGGCCACGCCCTGGCCTAGAGTATCACTGTCCCCTACGGTACTCACCGTCACCCAAGGGTGCTCCAGCACCTGTAGGGCTGTGTATCTCTGCTCCGACTCCACTTCTAGCATGGACCGGATCAGCTCCTGAAGAACCAGAAACAACCAGGGAGGAACCAGGAAGAACCATGAGTAACGCCAGAGAACCACGCAGGGCTTCACCTCAGTGCCCAACGGAAACACTCCGCTTTCAGCTGCCGTTTGGCCGTTCACATGTTTCACTCGCCAAATGCACAATAGTGGAGAGTAACCTTCCTTCCATGCATTCCAACAAATAAGTAAAGGTGAAATATTAAATTGAAAGATTGATAAAATAATTGCAATTCAACAAATAAACAAAATATGAATAATTAAATAAAAAACAGAACAAAGGACACAAATTCAATCGACTAGATCCATCCCTAATCAAAAGCTGTTACAAGCTCTGATGTAAGTTGAGCTAAAAATGAATTGAATTATACCGATTCCACTAAACATAACGCGTAGGAACATTGGCAGAAGCCATGAGGCGATAGGTGGTATAGTGTATATCAAGGGGGGGGTCCTCACCTTGGCTGTATCCGACACATGATCCCAGTATGGAAGAGGAAACTCCAGCTGTCCCATTAGAATCTGATCAAACAGAATCTCCTGGTCTTCAATACTTCTAAATGTCAAGTATAAATACAAATGCCATTATATAACTAAACATACATAGATCACACATCGATTTAACCAATTTGTTTTTACCTATTGCGTGACCTAATTGAATTGCATACATTGCATCCATTGCATTCATGCAAAGTATGCATCTCACAATCGCAGACATTACTTCTATGTATAAACTAATTCACTTTAAGCTGCATTGTGTAACATTTCAACCAGCTTGTAGTTTAAGATTACCCAGACATATCTGTTGTGAATGCGGGTCGATAGGGATATCAATAACTTTATCGATAAAGTCACATCCTATTTCTATGTTAAAGGATGTATTCTGCAAATCTCACGCATCCCAGCCAGTCTAGCTACGCTAGTTAGCACCACACAGCTGCACAGTCAGTTAAACGATCTCACAAACAGGGCAAGGCCGAACCGACGGTACAATGCAACAATAGAGTGTGTTGAGGATGCAGCCTAGTTAGGGATGAAGAACAGACTGACTCACCCCCTAAAGGGAGGGAACCCACACAGCAGAATGAACGTGATGACTCCAGCTGCCCAGATGTCCACCTTAAGGCCATAACTGCACAACAAAGAAGAGCATTCATTAGATCCAATAAACACAAACATGCTTTAAGAAACCGCATATTGTTGATCAATGTTACGGCTATGATATGCGTCTCTTTGACCTCATGTTCTCTGGAGACACTTAAGGAGCACAGTGAAAGACAAAGTGTGCTACATGCTAACATTTAATTGTGTGCAAGTGGGTGTCTGACAAAGGAACTGAGGAATGGGGAACCAACCCTGTTTCTGCGATGATTTCCGGTGCTACATAAGTGGGCGTCCCGCAGACGGTGTAAAGGGGTCCTTCCACCACCGTGGCCAGGCCAAAGTCCCCCAGCTTCAAGCTCTTACTGCCGTCTGCATGCTCATACACCTAAACGCAGACACACACACACACACACACACGCACACACACTGGTGAGCATGAGAGCAGCCTATTGCGTAAGGAACACCTATGCTGGCTCTCTCAGGGCTGTTGACCTGATGATGGTGCATGCTGGATGAACATGACGCAGACCGCCATGTACGTTTCCCCATTCGACGTTACAGAAATAGCATGTGTCCGTGTGTGTGTGTGTGTGTGTGGGTATGTCCAAAACAAAGGCCAAGCAGGTAGCTCAGTTCTGCTCATCACCGTCATTGGTAGACCCTATACATGGAGGGGCAGCACTTAGAGTTAGTTATGATTGCTTGCATCTACAAACATGAATATTCCTGAATAATATTTGTTATCGCGACCCGACCCCGGATAAGCGGATGAAGATGAGGATGAGGAATATTTGTTATCCTTGTAGACATAAATACAATTCATAAATGTAAATGTAATCTACTGTGTGTTTAGTGTTTAGTGTTATCTGAGGGTGCATCTATGAGTGTGTGTGTGTCTGTGTCTATATGTGTGTGTGATTGTTTGTGTGATTTTGTGTGTGCATCTGTGCGTGTGTGTGTGTGTGTGTGTGTGTGTGTGTGTGTGTGTGTGTGTGTGTGTGTGTGAGATTGTTTGTGTGATTGTGTGTGCATGTGTGTGTGTGTGAGTGTTTATGCAATCCTGGAGGTAATGTGTGTGTGATGTGTGTAAACAAACACAGCGGCCACGCCGCGGCTCATCAGCCAGGCGTGTGTGCGTGTGTGTGTGTGTGTGCGCGTGTGTGTTTATGTGTGTTTCAAACTGTACATCTAAGCCGACAAAGATGTAATGAATACAAGAGCGTTGATGTACAATGGCATAATGAACCGCTCTGCCCCACCCCTATCTCACGACAGCGAGAGCAAAGACTCTTGGAGACAGACATCTTGTTTGTGGAGAAAGAATCCTAACGTCTAAAACGTATGAAGCACAACAAACCAGGAGCTGCCAGTGATTCACAAAATGACTTTCTACTGGAGAGAGGTTTGAGGTGAAGATGTAAGGATGACTCAGATGCCCTCCTGCTTCGCCCAGCGTGAGCCGGTGAAGTCATTCCACTCCTCTTTAAAGTGACAGCAGACGGGAAGGAGGGAGGGAGGGAGAGAGAGAGAGAGAGAGAGAGAGAGAGAGAGAGAGAGAGAGAGAGAGAGAGAGAGAGAGAGAGAGAGAGAGAGAGAGAGAGAGAGAGAGAGAGAGAGAGAAATAAAGAGAGAAAGATAGATGATAGCGATATATGAGGGATGGCTAGACAGAGTTATTGAAACATTGAGCGCTGGATAGATATGATGAATGGCTATACGAGAGATGGACAGCTGGAGAGAGAGCTCACCAACAGGTTCTCTGGTTTGATGTCTCTGTGGACAATGTTCAGACTGTGCAGGTACTTGATGGCGTTGGCCAGGTTGTACAGCATGCCGCTGGCGTCTCTCTCCGTGTATCTGTTGGTGGACGTGATGGCGTCGAAAAGGTCGCCCCCCTGTGGACATAGCGTGACAGGACAAGGGGTGCGTTAGAACGGCAGAGCAAGTCTGAACGCTGACAGAAACCTCTCTCACCTCGAAAAAGAGCAAGAAGAAGAATATGGATGGGATGCAAAATACGATTCCTCAAAGTATAAAACCTTGTTCACATTTACATGAGCTGTGATACCCCAGAAATAAAGCCTTGTTTTCTAATACACCCTCTCTTTCTGTCACTCTCTTTCTCTTCTCTTCCTCTTGTCACCTTTTGTCTCTCTTTGGTGTGTCACAAACAGACGTTCGTCACATGCTCTGCACCAGGCTCACACACACACACACACACACACACGCGCACACACACACACACACACACACACACACACACACACACACACACACACACACACACACACACGCTTACTCATTCAGATAATGAAGCTTTACAAATAACAGAGAGCTCGGCCACTTGTTGCTCACACGTTATAACTCTCTCTGTCTCTCTCTCTCTCTCGCTCTCTCTCTCTCCCTCCCTCTCGCCGTCTCTCTGAATTCGAGGTTGTTCTTTCCGTTGTGTTCTCTCGCCTACTCTCTATGCTCTCTGTCTTTCATTCGATCGCATTCATTCATGCCTGCTCCCTGGTTTGCTTTATCAAATATACATGGACTCACACAGGACATCTTCTCTATTCCTTCCAGTTCATATCACTTTCCCCGGCTCCAACATATATCTGTATCTCCCTCCATCACCTAAAGACACTATCTTGATTTGTCACACACACATTTCTTATTTAGATTCCGTAGTAGTACTCTACAGAGCGGGGCTGGCAGATGGATGGCTCTTCTCACTCGTGAATTATGCACAGGCAGGGATGCGAGGGAGGCACACACACACTGCTAGGGCTGAGGGCTGATTGCCATCCCATAATATACGATGAGATTGGAAGTCATTGTGTGTTTGTGTCAAGTCTACGGCTGCCGATTCGCTCTGTCTGTCTGTCTGTGTCTCTTCCGCTCTCTCTCTCTCTCTCTCTCTCTCTCTCTCTCTCTCTCTCTCTCTCTCTCTCTCTCTCTGCCTCTCTCTCTCTCTCTCGCTCTGTCTGGAGATCCCCATCTACCGCGCCAGACCCAGACAGATGGAGGTGCTAACACAAGAACGTCTATGTATTCTTTATAATCAGTGTCAATTTGTTTTATTTCACTGCCGTACTTCCGGCCTGTCAGTAAGTCTGTCTGTTTGTCTGTCCGTCTGTCTGTCGTTTGAGTCCCACTTTCTTTCATTCTGTTGACATTTCAAACCCCCTTTCTTCCTTCACTTGTTTTTCCAAACTTTCTTTCTTCTCGTTCACCCTTTCTGAGGAGCGTTCATGTCCTCCTCGGCGGTCGTAACAAACAGATAAACAGACACAAACGCAATCACACAGTGGCGGTTCTAGGGGTGGGGCCACTGCTGAAATCTGATTGGCCCCTGACTTGCCACTGTTCCATCAATCAATTGACGAGCTGAACTACCGGAGAACTCAACGATCACAGATGCAATTCCACACCCAAACTATTGGCAGCAGTAATGAGTCAATGCAACTTAGCAGAAGAACAACAACCCGTCAACAACTCAGCGCAAGGCCGAATGTAGCATGTGGCCCCTTAATGGCCCCTGTTCCAGAAAATCCTAGAACTACCACTGCATACACATACACGCCCACAAACACAAACACAGACACCCAAAAAACACACGCACAGATAAAAACAGAGAAACACACGCACACGCAAACGCACGCACACAAACACACGCACAGACAAACTAAAGCACATAATGACACAAACACACACAACCACACCTACGCACATTCACACAAACACACAGACACAAAAACACATGCACGCTCGCACAACACGCACGCAAACACACGTACACACACACACACACACACACACACACACACACACACACACACTCACACCCACCTTGACCAGCTCCATGACCAGATAGAGCTCGCTGTACGTGTCCACCTCCTCGATCAGCAGCACGACGTTGGGGTGCTTCACCCGTCGCAGGATGGACACCTCGTTCTGGATCATGTGCTCCTGGGAACACAACACACGCGTGTAACTGGCGACGCAAAGCACATGTCAGTGGCACCGGATCCACGGTGTTCAGGGGGGGGGGGTTCCATAAGGTAGGCCCTAGTCGTTCTGAACCTCGTGTTAGTAGGAACCTTGAGTCATGATGAAAAAGCGACATTAACTCGCTGTTTCATTCGACATTAAACGTCGCCTTTTCATCATGACTCAAAGTTACAATTACAATGGGTGTCTTGAAAGGCGCCTCTAAATTAAATGTATTATTATTATTATTATTATTTAGCAGACTTTTTTATCCAAAGCGACTTACATCTGTTAATACACACATTGACACACCGACGGCAGAGTCAACCATGCAAGGCGACAGCCAGCTCGTCAGGAGCAGTTAGGGTTAAGTGTCTTGCTCAGGGACACATCAAGGAGCTGGGGATCAAACTAGCAACCTTTCGGTTACAAGACAACTGCTCTACCTCCTGAGTTAAGCCGACCCACAAGGTTCAAACTAACACGAGGTTCAAAACGTTAAAAGGAAGAGGCAACACATATCTTCACATTTATATTTAGGGCATTTAACAGACGCTTTTGTCCAAAGCGACTTATAATAAGTACACATAAGTCGGTACAATAAGGATGTTCATAGAACCAAGTGCCAAGCACTAACAGTCGCTATAGCTCAACCCATTCCCCGTATTCAACATAGATAACTATGACAAGATGCTACACAACTAAGTGCTATAACTAAATACGACGTGCAATAAGTGCGTACATAAAGTGACGTACAGCCTTTGTGATCAATTGATATATACTGCATAGCAATTCATCCCCCTGGCACTGAGTCAGCCCCCTTCCATCAGGGCTCCTACCCTAATTAAGAACCACTCAAAGGTCAGCTCATGAATATGTACCCGCATGACGGGCACTCCGTAGACGGAGCAGAGAGGTCCTGAGGGCTCGGTCACCGCTGGGCTTCTCTGCCGTTTCACAACCACTCGTTTAATTAACCCCCGTGATGGGTTGAGTGCCGAATGGATGGATGACTGAACGGATGGATAGATGGAGGGAGGGTGAGCGAATGGATGGATGGCTGAGTGAGTGAGTGAGTGAATACATGGATGGATGGAGGGTGTGTGGATGGATGGATGAGTGAATGGATGGACAGATGGAGGGCGAGTGAATGGATGCATGGATGGATGGATGGATTTTGTTGGGTGAATGGATGAATGGACAGGTGGACGGGATGAATAATGTTCAGATGGATGGACGTCGGTTGGGTGCATGGGGGGGGGGCGGATTAACCGAAGCATTAATGATGATAAACTCCTAACAACAGAATCGTTCAAGGCTCACCTTGCCCCTGCATTTGCTCTTGTTGATGATCTTCAGCGCGTATTCCCGCCCCGTCGTGTGCTCCACGCATTCCCGGACCACTGCAAAGTTCCCGTCTCCCAGCGTGCGGCCCACCTTGTAGCGCTCTGATATGTAGGCTGGAACAGCTGGAATCTCAGGGACCGGCGTCTCAGCTGTGAAGGGGAGGCGGGGGCGGGAGGGGCGGGGGGGGGGGGGGGAGCGCAGGGGGACGACGACACTTTGAGGGTGGAGGCAGTGGAGAGGAGAAACCAGGCCAGGCTGGGGAGCAGAAGCTCTGATGCCGATGTGTGTCACGGTCCATAAAGGTGGAGCTCGCTCAGCACTGGAACATCGCAGCAGCGCTCCTCACACATGGAGCCCAGTCTGAATGTGATCGGCTCAGATGTCCTCAGATAAGGTTCTGTCAATGTTATTAATACGCAGATACCCTCGGGGACTCGTATTGCAAAGAGTTTTACCACAGGGGTCCGACTGGGGCTGCCTGGGAATTCAAAGCACCGCCCATCGTGATATCTGCGTCTTCGTTAATTTTGTCGATGTTGTGAGTGTCGTGGTTTAACAGTGTGCGATGATATCTAACTATTCAAAAAACGCAGTGAGTCCAAAACCACTAACTCACCGATGTTCAACAGACCGTGGATGTTTTGTGGATCATGTTTTAGATGAATCTCCTAACTCAGAGTCCGTGTTTTCTACCTCACGCGGAGGGAGAGATGGAGACGGTTCTGGTCAGGATCTTACCTTCAGGAGGAGACCCCCCACAGTCCTCCATCGAGTGACACGCCTGGACGGACGAAACAGAGTCGGAGGAACCCTGGGAGTCCTGACGGAGACAGGGGGGGGGGACCACGGACAGCCATGAATTGGATTCAATCAAACTGAAAACCTTCTCTGTTGGAAATGTGTCGTGGCGTGTAGGTGTGTGTCCGCTCCCCTCGAGTCGTGTTGGATTGTGTGTGTGTGTGTGTGTGTGTGTGTGTGTGTGTGTGTGTGTGTGTGTGTGTGTGTGTGTGTGTGTGTGTGTGTGTGTGTGTGTGTGTGTGTGTGTGTGTGTGTGTGTGTGTGTACAGCGACCTAAAAACGAAGCCTGGTGTTAACCTGACACTTCGTCCACAGACTGGATCAAATCGCTCCTAAGACCCTGATGCCTGGTTGTCATGGAAGCCAGGTGGGTAGAGAGGCGCTGATGAGGATATACTTGTTACACACACACACTAGCATGCACACACATATATACACACACACACACACACACACACACACACACACACACACACACACACACACACACACACACCTACACAGGTGCACGCACACACGTGCACACACACACACACACACACACAGACACGCGCATGCACACCACATATATATACGCACACACACACACACACACACACACTCACACTCACACTCAAACTCACACCCGGCGTCGCTCCAATGACCTCTTTTCACTTCCAACTTGAGGGAGCACGACAATGTGAAATTGGCTTTATTCATTTCAAGATTTCAGCAGCGCTGGCCGACTGCTTGGGGTGAAAGTTAATCATCATCTCTCCGTGGTGGGCACAGTGCTGTTGGCGAAGGCTCTGTGACAGAATGTTACCATATTAAATATAATCCAAAGGTCAGAGTTTAGGTCTATGTTAGCATGCACATTATACACATGGTTGACGATATGTTTTGATGAGATGGTTTGAATGAGGAGGGCTTATCTGATCAATTTGAAAGCAGTGGTAATATTTGTACCTACTGTTTTGCAGTTATTTTAGATTGGTCACATTTATTTTCTCTGAAATGGGTTAAATGGTTTTTTTGCTCAACCTATTCACTACAAAGGGATGGGAGTAGCCTGCAACTCTTATTGTACTCCAAGCTGGGTCGTTTTTGAAAAACAAATGATTATTCTGAGCCTGGCCAATTTTTAACGCTCGTAAACCGACCGATAATCTGGATGGGGATAAACTGACTCTACACACGTTATTGGCTTCAAAACAAACCTTCTGCTAAATCTTATACTGCCATTCTTTGTTTTTTCCCTTCCTCGACTGTTTTTTGTTTTTTTTAAATCAATGTCAGTAATGAGCGAGGCCAGCATCTCTATACTACCATGAAACAATGGGCACTGTTTTATTCGTGTTATTTCTGGTGTGTCTGAAGCTCATCAGTCAGCACCACTCAGCAGCTCTTCTAAACTCACCTGAAAAAACAATTCTGGGAAGCGGACGCTCTTCATGTTTTATGTAACGTTTCCGTAGCAACCGGACATACTTCGATCACAAATAACAACACAATATTTTGGTTTTACGGTTACGTCGCAGCCCTACACTCCCCCCGTGTGTCCATTTGGCCGCGGTATTAAATCCGTGCACTGACTCATGTTTACCTCTCCTCACCTCTGAAGCCCCGCTCGCTTCTCATTTCCATCCCTCGGTCTCCCTCTTTCTTCCTGCCATCAAGGGAAACAAAATACTGTTGCTATAGAAACTGCCAGGGAAGAGCGCAACCACAGACACTTCCAGTGGAAAGAAAGAGGCCCATACATGGTAATTTGCTGTCTGTTGCCGCTAGGTCAGGTTCTACCATGGGTTCTACAGAACCCTGCGTTCCGAAAATGTTTTGTTCGGTGTGTTTTTCGCTCCGCGTAGGACGAGACATTAGGTAAATCGGAACGAAAACAAACGGAGAAGATCGACCATGAGCCGCTCCAACTGTGTGTGAGTGTGTGGTGGAGGAGGTTTAAGTTTGTATTTGACACCACACAACGTATTCCTAGCAGCGGCGTTGCTTCAGGTGGGATGCTGGTTTAAAACCCTCCCCTGAAATATGGAAGTAAACACAAAATTAATGTTTTAAATGACTTCCAGTGTTGAGAGTATTGAGATTCGGGAAGAACATTTTCGTTTTGTATATGTTAAT
>NC_082388.1:24376539-24404039 GCF_031168955.1 Gadus macrocephalus
ACGCAATGATCTTACCCCATTGTTAAGACCACCATATCCACACACCGCCAAACCATAAGCAGTCAATCCAGACATGCACAGGAGTTGCTATTTAATTAGCACTCACAGGCAAAGAGCAGTTGTTTTTACAAGTTTTTTTTCGGTTTTAGCATCTCTAAATAATAGAAAGCAATGCAGTATTCCAGTGTGTGTATGGGGGGGGGGGGGGGGGGGGGGGGGGGGGAGTACAGAACGCAGAAAATAACATCCTTAACCACAGGGGCCTGGGGCGGGGGACGACTATACCAACCCCATCAAACTGTCTCTGATGTACTCAGTGTCTGTCCATTCCATAGTTTAACCTATATCTAACTATCAGCCCCTCCCTCCAGGGTACACATGCTTTTTGTGTACGTTGTGGTTAGATCAACCAACATGGGTTAAACCCCCCAGCACACACGTGTTAGATGAGACGTCGATTAAATGTCAGCACTGACAGGCCATTTACCAAAGACAGGGATCAGTGGTAAAGTGACGGATAGCAGCAGCACACAGGAGTGTGGGAATGGCTGTGAGACAGCATCGATGTGGTCCTCATCATTCATTAGGGTTTTTGTCATGTCCCTTCTGTGTTTTTATGGACTTACTTGGCTTTCTTTCCATATAATTGTGAATAGGATTGATTTGGCAAATGTATGGGAGGCAAATGGTGTGTGCGTGTGTCATAGGGAGTGTGGATGTGCGTCACAGTCTGAGTGACCTCACAGTGGGGAGTCAGAATCAGATCAGTAGCACATCAGTGGCAGAGGACGTTGTTCTATCTATTCCATCCGCACTTCCTGGTTCACAAAGCCCATGTGCGTTCACCAGCCAATCCCGTTCAGTGAAACAATGGCAGGGTTGAATTTGCGTCATTAAAAGGGTGTCTATTGGCGTTTCCTCTCATATCACCACACACCGACACACACACACGCCTGCCAGCAGACACACACACACACACACACGGACACATACACTTTAGGGTATCAAATATAGTCAACAGGCATGCCAACTGTGTGTGTGGGGGATTTGATGGACACAAAACATAAAACACATGTCAAATGTACACCGCACTCAAAATACTAGATCATTGCCACTAGACTGGGAAACTGAGGGAATATATATATAAAATGCTAGTGTAGTAAACATGTTCAAAATATGTAGTGGAACTGTAACTGTAAATAGCATTAAATAAAAAGGCAAAGAATATTCCCCCGCTTTTTGTCCAGCGTTCAAAATACTTTAGAAGATCAAATGTCTGAATCAGGAAATGATCCTCGGCAGTGACTCTTGAGACCAGAGGTTATCGAAATGGTGTTTGATTTGAGTACATGCGTGTGATTCATCACTTAGACGCGGCTCAAAGCAAAGCGCTCATCCCGCTGTAAAGGCAGCGTTGTTTTGATGCATTCCTCAGAAAAAGGGCATCATTTAGAGGCACTCTGTGGACTCTCGTTTCTTCACGCCCACGGAGCCGCGGCAGTCGGTGGGTGGCGTTGGGTTGGAAGAGTGGTTGCTAAGTAGACGAGCGGAGCCACAGAAGGAAGGCTTCAGTGCTGGAGACGCAGTGCAGGAGGGGGAGACGCCAACCGCTTCCTCCGATGGCCTTTCTGATATAGGTACCCTGAGCTCGCTTGGACCCGAACACCCGGTAACACCGCGAGCACCTTCTCCTCTATCCGATTCTCCTCGTCCTCCAGCCCTTCTCCTCCTTCACCACCACCTCCTCCTCCTCCATCTCTTCCAACCCCATCTCCTCATTCGCCACCATCTCCTCCTCCTCCAGGCCCTCCTCTCCCCCCCCCCCCGTTCTCCTCCTCCTCCTCCTCCTCCTCCCCCTTCTCCTCCACTTCTACCTCCTCCTCCTCCTCCTCCTCCCCCCCCCCTCCTCCTCCTCCTCCACCTCCTCATTTTTGCTATTTATATTCTACAAAGCAAACACAAAAATCTTTTTTTTGGATTATTATGGAATATCAGAATATTTTATTCATGTGTAATCCAATCTTCATCAAACATGTAAGCCTTATCACGTTACGTTTAGCCATAAGAACCATCATAACCGTTTTTTTCAATTTACAAAATGACGTCATACTGTAGCCAAGCTACAAAATACGAAAAATACAAATGGTGCAGTGAATTTCAAGAAATGAAAAAGTTCTACAAATTGACCACAATGACCTTGGCTGAACCGACAACAGTATTAAACGGGCTGCCGGGAAGATTGGAGAACTCGATTTTGAGTGAAATATGTTAGAAATGCGATAGCCCTTGGTCAACTCTGACAGTGAAATGATCTGGGAGAAAATCTCCCTGTGCCTTCCTCTGAATGAGGCCAACAGGAGTAGAGACAGAACCCCGCTCATTTCTGAGCAACCAGAAAATCTCTTCTCTGATTGGCTTCTTAGGGAATCCATCTCGCCCGTCAATAGAGTAGGTAAATCCTAGTAAAACCTACGGGACCAGGATGAAATGCTGGTAACCGTAATGGTGGTTTGGGGGGGGGGGGGGCCCAAATTAGTACCAGGTTGTGTCGCTCACCCTACAAGCTATGGCAAGCCAACACTAGTACAAATAGAGCTTATCTGTTACCATAAGCGGACGACCCCAAATCCTGACAACTTTTACTCGGTGTGTGTGATGCATTAATTAAAAGGGTGGAAATGTACAGAGAGTACCAACCGACACTGTTCGCAGGTTAGATACCCTGATTCAGCTGCTGTTTGAGTGTTGGGAGTCTGCTCCCAGCCACAGCCTTCCTCCCGGGGCCCCTCCGCGCTCCTCCTCCTCCTCCTCCTCCTCCTCCTCCTCCTCCTCCTCCTCCTCCTCCTCCTCCTCCTCCTCCTCCTCCTCCTCCTCCTCCTCCTCCTCCTCCTCCTCCCCCCCCCCCCTCCTCCTCCTCCTCCTCCTCCTCCTCCTCCTCCTCCTCCTCCTCCTCCTCCCTTGGACTCAGTGTCTGCCCTCCTGCTGGCCTGCTTCTCTCTAGCAGCAGGGAGCAGAACGACAGATGAATACATGAATCATAATTAAGTCGCGAATGCCGAATATGAAAGACCAACAGCAACATCAAACTCGGCATGAAAGTCCTTCAGAGGAACATAAATCAAAAAGTCACAGCTGGTATTTTATTCAAAGCAATTACATGAATCTGCATGAGGTTTCTATAATTAACTGTAGGTTTGACATGACAAATTGCCACTATGATTTACATTCATGTAAGGTTGTGTCACACCATGTCATTTGGGAGGATTTAATGTTTGTTTTGAATAACATCATCAAGGCACAAATCCTTCTTAAAGGCTGGTTAACGTTTCTCACGCCTGTCACTTTACCTTATGGACTTCTTCTGCTGGCTCTCTGGCGCCCCCCGTGGCTGGTTGGGGTACTGAACCCTCCTGTTCGCTTCCAGAGTGGAGGACAGCTGTAGCAGACAGGTTTTTAAAGGAGGGTGAGGCCAAGTCCAATGTGTTGCATACACACACGACTGCATCACAGCCTCAGCGTCAAAGGGCCTCAACATGTCCGCATTCAGATTAGATCCAACCTCAATCCAAGGGAAAACCTCTCATCGAACTCATTTCAAACTGTTGTTTGCCTCCAAGAAATACAAGTTCACTGCTAGGGCCTTTGTCTCAAGCACCGCCGCATCGCTGCGGTGCTAAACAGTCCCTGACTTACTTTTCTAAGATTATGTAAGGAGCGTTTGAAGCAGCATGCATAAGAGCAGATAGGCCTGAGAGTGCGAGAGAGAAAGGGAGGACAGCCTTTCCACTCTTCTTTCAAAATATATTGGTTTTTTATATCTTTCAGCTACCCTCACAAGCGCACACACACACACACACACACACACACACACACACACACACACACACACACACACTTCCCTTTTACTCAAAACCCCAATTCCTCACCCTGTCACTGGTTCACAGATCAATAGTGCGCTAAGGAGTCGCTCACTCACCCTGTCGTCATCGGCGGGGGTCCGAGTGAACACATGATTGATGGGAGGAGCTTACCTTGGCGATCTCTGAAAGATACGCGCGTCTCTCATCGTTGGTCCTGTGAAACGCCTGACATTCCCCGGAGAGAAGCGGTCGGTTAGTGTTTTGATGGACGGACGATGTTTGGGCATATATTAATGCCTCTATAATCAAAGCTTCATTTGAATAATTAGCCGATTAGTAGAGCTGGGCAATTTTTTAATCGTAATTTGAATTCATGGTTTAGGACGATTTTAAAAAGAGAAAATCTATAATAAAAAAATGGCAGCATGCGCTGGAGAAAGTGAGTTTGCCTAAAGTCTGTGGCAACCAAAACAGCAGCACAACACATTTATTCCAACATCCTAAACTGAGGCAAGCAGCAGATTGGGAATTGGGAGATTGTATGTTACTTATTTGGCTTTAGTTAATCATTGCTATTCTTCAAATAAAATCCAAACTTAAAAAATATGTAGGCCTATATCTGTAATTTATAGCAAAGAATATCAATTAAAATCGATAATCGGGTTTGGTTTGAAAAAAAATCAGATTTTATTATGAGGCCAAATCGCCCAGCCCTACGTATCAGAGTGAACAGAAACCAGAGAGTCAGACAGAGCGGAAGCACAGAGGGTGAACCGGGTGCCTCTGTGCATGTGCGTGTTCCCCAGGTGGGTTTTCAGCGCTAGGACGCGCGGATTAGAGCAGGGCTTACTGACTGGCTGCTAATGCTAATGCTAATGCTATGCTATAAACCCAGATTCACAAAATACCTCGCCGCTTGTTTTGCGTGAAACAATAAACAATGAGCCAGCCAGGGAAACGCACACACAATCCCATCATTATCAGACCAAGAATATGTGGACATTTGTATCAATGTTACCTTTTTTTAACTAATGACTAATCCTTCTTAATCCTTTGCTCATGATAATAGTCAACAAGAATGTTAATATAGCAGCATATCACAATAGTAATTTCATGGTATTATGAAAAGCTGCTACACACGCACACAGCACATTAAACCCGATCAGAGGCCTGTCGTCCATTGACCCAAAGTCCCATGCGGCGCACACCGCGGCCATCTTTGTAGTCTTTTCTAAATCATTTCACAAGCAGAACCAGAAGCCCACACGCACCTTCCCTTCTTCTTCGATGCCAACACGACAGTCCATCAGGTGGCTTTGGAGCTCGGCCTTCTCATTGGTCAGAAGCTTCAAGCGTTGCTGCAGTGCATCCTGGGAGAGAATAAAGAGAATAAAAGCGTGACACACAACAACAATAAACGGCAGCAACGTGACCTCTGTGGGCCAAACCCCTCGCGACCCCAGGCTCCGGGACAGGATACGACGGGGTGAAACCAGTGTCCCTTCGACGCAGTCTGAGGTCATCGGTTTAAAATCTACACTGTGCTGTTCATTGGTTTGGAAATATCAGTTTAATGGTAAATTGACTCCATTTATAGAGCGCTTTTCTAACCAGGGGGCCACTCAAAGTGCTTAACAATTATTGCCTAACATTCTCCCGTTCATACACATACCACGTACCAACAACGCTGTCAGCCATGCCGGGGTAACAGCCAGCTCGTCTGGAGCTAGGGGTCAAGTTACCTGATCCACTGCCGCCTTTATTGCATTACGATCAGATGATTAGACTCCTCCGGTGTGGAGCATGGCTGGACGAAGGAGCGAGCTACCCATCACAATGTGGTCGGCAGAAAAGCTTACCATCGTAAACAAAACATTCTTCCTCCTCCTCTGCCATTTTGTTATTTTAGCTCAAGGTTTTGAATTCTTAATGCAAGTCGTCTCTTTTTGCACTGCCACTAACAACAAAGTAAACAAAGGTCAACCGGTCTTCTGTTCAGGTTCCTATAACGACTCTGAACTATTTGTTTTGGGAGAGGAGGTGGCGATTAATGTGCAAAACTTTACATTTCTGGACTGCTTCATGTTCAACCATTGGCTATGATTCTCCTCAGTCTAACTTCTCCAGTCGGATAATAATAATAATACATAGGTTTTATATAGCGCTTTTCTCGGTACCCAAAGACGCTTTACAAAAAACACAAAACAAAAAGGATACAAATGAACAGTACAGTACATACATGCATACAAATACTCCAAAAACAACAATACAGAGAAAGATAGGACAGTGAGAAAGAGAGAGGGTGGACATTTTTGGTCAGGTGTTGTAAGTGATGTTGAAGAGATGTGTTTTGAGATGACTTTTGAAAGACTGCAGTGAATCAGAGTTACGGATGGCCAGGGGGATGGAGTTCCAGAGGGGATCTAGAGGGGATAAAGGGTCTCATCCTATTTTTACAAAAATGGGGACAGTCACCGTTGCTGGGGAGCTGTCCCGGAAATGTCCCCGTTTTTGTAAAAATAGCGTTAGAGTTGGGTTAAATCAATGAATGGGTTCTTAAATGGCAAGGGGTTTTATATTTTATTAGTATCCACTTGCACTATGGAATGTTTGCTGTTGTATTTGCATATTGAACAAAAACCTGAAGTCTTTGTAACTCAAATAAGATGCTTCTTAATAAAACCATTAAACTGGAAGTTTAATGGGTTAAAGTGTGCTGGTGCTGAAACCACACCCTGCATGTTAAGCACATCATGCACTCACCTTCTAAACTGAGATAAAACATGGTTGCGTAGAATGGGAGGCCCAAGCCCCCCAGCAATTGAGGCCGAACCTGGAGATGTCTCTGGGGGGGGGGTGGGGGGGGGTCTTTGATATTAAAATCTTAAAATTAGATTTCAGATATAGTGAGAGGAACCTTTAACAATATTATCATCCTGTTATGCAGCACGTGTGACTAGATTCTCTTGATCCCTGCAAATATTTTGCGATAGCTTTAAAACAATTCTGCTAATATATTCGCCTCAAGTATATGATTACCCTTCTGTATATTCTCCAAAAGGTTATCGTGTTCCCTACCTGCAACACTAGACAAAAAGGACAAACAATAATGTCTACGGTTAATGAAAGATTGGAGACCCCCCCCCCCAATGAGGGTGGCGGTATAATTGCCCTCCCTTGATACAACAATGCGACTCCATCTCCAACAGGCCGTTGTAATCCTACACTCTGACACAGGCAGCCTGCCACCGCAGCTCAGTGTATTCAGCCATTTCACAACCGACGGATCAGTCACTGCATTGTAACCCACAGGGACGTGGAAACACTGTCGTACGCAAACCTAATATGCAGCGCTGAGCCACGCTAATTCCCCTAAGACGTTTTACTGGGACAGTCTCACAAAACTGAGCCTAGCATAACAGATCTGTGAATTTAGATAATTAAGGGTATGTTTAACAAAAGGTTGCTTATTTCCCTGGAAGTCAAATAAAAACCAAAAGGACAGCCCTAAACACAACCTAAATACAGTAACACACACACAGTTCAGTTCTGAATGGCTACATTCAGAACTGTATACCTTCGCTATATTTTCAGAGACAAACTAATCTGCAAGTCACTGAGGGCAGACTAATGAAATCAGTCTAGTTAGGCAGACAGATAAACACACACTCATCAACGTATGCCCCTAACCAACACACACACTCACATACGCCCCTAACAGCAGCCCAAGTTAGTCCTAAATCATTGTAATTAGGTTGCATTGCTCCTCTACGGGCCTAGCTCTGCATAAACCAGTGATTACCGTGTGTGCTGTAATTGGGTTCATTCAAGTGCAGGGCTGGAGCTCCTGCCAGCAAAATTCCTCTAACGTCCCCATAGTAACACGATCCTACAGCGCCCTCTGCTGGTAATTAACCGCATCGGGCAATAACATGGTAAGCAATTATCGTCGAACAAACTCCTTTTTTCAGATGAAACTTACTGATGGCATGTCTTCGTAGGATCTAACAGAGGCCAATCGATCTGCAAGAGAAAGACCACCATGGTTACTGTGTGTGTGTGTGTGTGTGTGTGTGTGTGTGTGTGTGTGTGTGTGTGTGTGTGTGTGTGTGTGTGTGTGTGTGTGTGTGTGTGTGGCCTTGGTTCGCAAGGAAGGAACATTGAAGCAGAACTCAGTCATTATATACAGTATTCACAAGGGTTAGATACGAGGCGAGCCTAAAAGCTATTCCTGGAGTTGTTTCCATGACCCGGAGATCGAGGCATTACTAGAGTGAGGGCCCCCAGGAGCCCACACTATCAAAATAATGGCTCACGTGGTTATGAATGTGTGCAGTGTGTAAAGAGAGATTGGCTTGACACAGCCTAACGTTACCCATTGGGTTTCCTCGTAAATCCTCCAGTTTGTCGTGCACCATTGAGATCTGTCTCTGCAGCTGTCCGTTCAACTCTATCTGGGTCTCGTATCTGGTTTTCCACTCGTTACCTGGTTGTTGTCAGACATTTGCAAGATGGTTAAAGGCAACTGATGCAGTGAAATAGGATATGTAGGTCCTAGGCCACTGGCTTTTTTTTACTAGATACTGCATTATAGGCAGTATCTCTAGCAAATCTATTTATTCTTTGTTGTTTGACACGTCTAGGTTATTTTTAAGTTTATTTTAGTGTATGTTAGCCTACTGTTAAGACTTTCACTAGAAATATGACCACACCTTTTTTCAGTTATATGTAGGCAATTGTGTATTATCTCGTTTTGAAAGATGAGAAATCTAAACGCACGTGTATGAAAATAAAGAACCATTGGCAGCGAATATAAGCCTACCTTGACGCGTTCTTACCTTCTCCATCGACACTATGCAGTCTCTCCTGCAGCTCCCGCATTGTGCCCCTCAGGTCGGAGACAGACTCCTCCAGCATGTCCCTGCATGGTCAGATCATACATCAAGGCCTCTAACTAGCGCGATATCCACATGGACGGCCCGCCAACATGACGATGAACTACAAACTGCTAGACGTTGCGTTAACTTACTTCATTTCTTTTTCCTGTCCGAGTTCCGCCTGCAGACGCGCCAGGTCGTACTTGTGGAAGTCTGCATCGACAGCACTCATGTCTCGAGAATGCCGCAGAACGGAGTTTGTTGCTCCTTCATTTCCATGGAGACGCGTGTGCACTCCAGGTCACCCCGGTTACCAGGGATGTGGGGGGTCTCGGCTGAGTCGGATGGTTTCAGGGGTCCCAGCATACCGGTGTGGTGCATATGGGAACACCTCGCATTTACAATAATGACTACGTCTTTACAGCCATTCTCAATAACTTTTCTTTATTTTCCACACATGCGTTTCGATTTCCAAACTTTCAAAACAAGATAAAAATATATAATAGCCTAAATATAAATAAAAGGCAACTTTATAATAATAATAATAATACATTTAATTTAGAGGCGCCTTTCAAGACACCCAAGGTCAAGGTATTTATACAGCACTTTTCATACACGAGGCAGACTCAAAAGTGATTCACATAGAAAATCGTCACCTACAATAAAATGAAATGAAATAGATGAGTAAAAGAAAAAAGGCAAAGGCCATTGTAGCTAGAAAGTGCAATATATTGCAGATTTAGCAGAATTCTAAAGCAAACATAAAATTTGTTATGAAAGTTACACACAAACATAAAAACAACTTCGTTAGCCTACATTTGTCAAACAAGAATAAACAAATTTGACATGCACTATAGCTTTTCAAACATTGTGTATCTCCCTGCATCGAGTGGCCTACCATAATAACAATACGCTGGTTTAAATAAAGTCTCTATGGTCTATTATTTATTCCTTCGATTCATGCGCCGTCTCCGCCCCGCCCTCGATCTGCGCGTGCGCTCTCTTCTCGCCAGGTTTTTCGACCATGGCTTTGGCGGTATTCTTGCACGCGGTCTTCATGAATGCTTTGAAGCCCAGGTTATCGATGTTGTGCGCGGCCACGACAGTATTGATCACCGATTGGACACCAGTGCCCGTGGCTCTACCCGCATCGTCACCGTACCTTTGTCATAAATAACAAGAGCGAAAATAAAGCAGTTGTCGGAATACACCAACCGCTAATTTGAAGATGGCTGGTGGTTGATGGGCAAGTGCCGACCCGGGCTCCCTGCGGACACACCTGTGTGATATGTGCTTGTGTTTTATTATGACTTTTAACACGCGTGGTAAAACCACACAAGCACCACGAAACAAAAGCACAAAATCGGATGATGTTTCATGGTGTATATTTTATTGACCGCACAATGCACACTTTATGAACAGCAGAAGAAGAGGCATCACCATGCGATAGGGCAGAGATATAGCTTCTGTTAACACTGATGGTTAAAGAAGATGAACAGCATGCCAACAATAACCCATTGGTATTGTCTGGCGTGTATAGAAAGCGTTAATATAGAATGTTTGATTAAAATATCAGTTTGAAACAGTTGATTTGGGTTATTATCCAACATGGTTGAAGTTAGAAGAGCGTTTAAATAAAGAAAAAATTGACAAATTTCAATCATCAGTTCAAAGATTTTGTTGACTTTTCACTTGTCTTGCAGTCATTGGTTGCCGGGCATGTTTAACAGTTTCTCTAAACCCTTAAATCTGAAAAACAAACAGAAGAAGAGACAGAGGAGAGCACGGAGAGATCGTCAAGAGTTCCCGAAAGCTCCAAGAAACCAGATAAAACCGGTTTTAACTCCAAGAGAAGCATTCAGCGACACCAGCAGAGAATCAATGGAAGGCAGAAGGAGAGCAGAGAAGTCATGATTTGGTGAGTATTAAGATATACAAGAGGGGGGGGGGGGGGGGGGGGCAGGAAATAGAACGAAACCTTACTTGTACTTTGCGGTCATGACGGTTTCCGACGCCACACTTTTACCCACGGTCTTGGCTCCTGACTCCAGAGCTGTCCACACGGCAGAAACGCCTTGAGATAGGACAACATGTTAGAACAAAGATAGTTGAAACATCAAAATGGCGACTGTGTACTAAACCACAGCTTTTAGGAGGCATAAGCAACATAATCCGTCTTCAGACCATCACACCTATGCTTGTGTTTCCGCTGCGATTGACAACCAGTGTAGCCAATCAAAATTGGCGACTCCACCAGCCCTAACCGCAGAGACAAGGTCATGAATTGTATAGTTTCCACAAAAACGCAATTTCCATTCCTCTCACTTCCTTTAGTTGTTAGGTCTCCAGAGCAAGAAGAATAAGAAGACTGAATGAAGAATTTGACCAATCAAAATCCGACACTTTTAATGGACACACCATAATTAGAAGTCCCCCCTCTTCTCTCTCGCCGCTTAACAGAGAAATCCCTCCCTCCGAAGCACTCAGAAGTCCCACCCTCTCTCTCTCTGGCTCAATAACGTTTTCCCGTCTCATACTCCCGATAACGGAATCCGGGAAAAGTCCCGCCTCAAGCGCCAGGATTGGACAGTCAGCCTGTCAGTCAAACTCGCTTGCTGACTCCTAATCCTAACCCTATCAGAGACACAAGTTTGACTAACGTTAGTTTAATGAACATTACAATTTAACTTACCTTCCTTGCGGTCACGTGACGGATTTGAGCCTTTTTTGATTGGATCAGGGATTTAAACCAACGTGATTGGACAATCTCCGGCTATCCCCTCATTAATATTCATGATTTTCCCCGGATTCCGCCTTATGAAAAACACAGATACGCGTCAGCCCTACCCTGTAGGCTGGTGACGGCCACCAGCTTGGCCCCGTCCATGCTGGAGGCCTGGCCGTCCTTGCTCTTCCTCAGGCTCTCCGGGATCAACTTGGCGCCGTGCTTCTTCACGTGTGGCGCCAGCCGCTCGCCCACGGCCTCCGCAACCGTGCTCACGCCGTTCACTGAGGTACGACACGCACACGCACGTGAGAGGACGACACCAACGAAGGCATGACGACACGCGGCCGGCACCGGAACACACGGAACAAGCAGGGAAGTTGCCCGTGAACTTAAAAGGTCCCATGACATGATGCCGCCATGGTGTGAGTGTGATGAGCCGTTACGAGCCGTTTTGAAAATCCGCCTCTTATGACATCACAAGTGGGCGTGTCCACCTAGATGCGTGCTGGATAGATCAGTCCACCAGCCTACCCGGTGGACTGCAGCAAACGTTGCTCACCTATCCAGCACGGATCTAGGTGGACACGCCCACTTGTGATGTCATAAGAGCCAGATTTTCAAAACGGCTCGTAACGGCTAATCACACTCACACCTGGTGGCATGTCATGGGACCTTTAAATGTACTATTTCCCTTATTTCAAGGCTGAGGAGTTCAGGAGTGTTATACATGTTATATGTTTTGTATATTTCATGTCATATAACGTGAGTACCGTATTTTCCGGACTATACGTCGCTCCCGAGTATTAGTCGCATCAGTCAAAAAATGCTCCATGACGAGGAAAAAAACATATATACGTCGCATCGGTGTATAAGTCGCATTTATTTGTAAACATTTAAACAAGAGAGTTTCCTCGGCTTTTCGCCAGTCCCGGACAAGTTTTTCACTCACCCCAAACTTTCTTTCTGTTGCTCGATTGCCGTTTTCGGCTGCATACTTTATAATCTGCAGTTTAAATTGTGCAGTATAGCTTTTTCTTTTTGGCGGCATTTTATTTTGTGTTCTCTTTTGTTTTGTCTACGGTCTAGTTTATTTATAATTTATTCGGTGGTGCAGTAGACTTGCAGCGTTCAGTTGTAGGCCTAATGAATGACGGTGCCATCTTGCGGCCGAAGATTATGTACGCACAATTTTGGCATATAAGTCGCTTCGAAATATAAGTCGCAGGGCAAGCCAAACTACAAAAAAAACGCGACTTATAGTCCGGAAAATACGGTATAAGAGCGGGCAGGACGGTAGTGGTCCGAACTGCCATGTCCATCCTACACCTACAAGCAAGATGCCTAATTCATCTCAACATTCACTAAGTTGCCTCGAATCAAAGCTTCTGCTAAATTACCAATTAGTAGAAAAAATGCCTGCATAAATAAATAAAAAACATCCCAGATTCTTTACAGTACGAGTAGCAAAGTTTTCTAGAGCGTACGACAAAGAAATTGTATAATCACACCCGGGATCCACCTTCCCGAATGCGTCTGAACGTGACCGGCAGACACACACGCTTCAACAGTGCTCCATGTGGGGGCGGTGCGTACCCAGGAAGCGGCTGACCCGCGCTGCGCCCCCCGTGGCCTGCTGGGCGGCCTGCAGGCCCTTGGTGACCTTGGGGCTGATCTCCACGGGGGTCTCCTCGGGGGTCATGTTGGTGCGCAGCTTGGTGGCCCCTTTGTGGACGGCCTTACCAGTGAACTCGGCCCCGCGCAGAAACTCCTTGCTCAGCCACGACGCCCCTGGAGGAACGCAGCCGTTAGCCGTTAGCATGGCAGCCGTTAGCGGTTAGCAGTTAGCATGGCGGACGTTAGCAGTTAGCATGGCGGACGTTAGCAGTTAGCATGGCGGACGTTAGCAGTTAGCATGGCAGACGTTAGCAGTTAGCATGGCGGACGTTAGCATGGCGGAACGTATGTCGATCGTTTTTTTTATCCTCTTCTGTTTGACAATTTTTACATTTCGTCCGTCTGAAGTAAAGGGGTAAAATGTGCGGTTCTAAAACCACACATTTGTGCTACGTGACACAATGGAGAGCAGCTCCCTCTACTGGTCGAAGCTGGTGGTGCGATTAGACGAGCCGCATGCTAAAGTTGATGGTTCGTAGACAGAATGTTAATGGATAAAGAGAGGTCACAGCCCAAGCGTGCACACAAACACACACACACACACAGACACACACACACACCTGACAAGATATGTTGGGCCATCTTTTCGCTCCACTCAGGAAGTGGAGGTTTCTCCTCTCCCGTCACGATGAGCGGGGCTGCCTCCTCCTCCTCCTCCTCCACCGGTCCAAGGGGAACCTTGTCACTCAGGTTGACGACCTCTGACCTCTCGCCCTCGACTGGAACCTGCAAGATATGAATATGAAGAAGACGTACAGATTTCACACATTACAGAGCGGAGGATGATTGTCTGTGTGAACCCTATTTGTTTTAACATGTTTTTTTTCTCAGTATTTTTAAATTGGCCGTTTACTATTGCCGAATATGTTCTTAACCTTGAAGCATATTCCCAGCCCGCCTACACACCAAGCAACATAAAATAAAGGTGCAGAGTGGAGTCGAAGAGGTTGAAGACATCATGTAAAACACCTGCTGTTCACCAGCTGAGAATGTTCACCCCACAACCCATTAGATTAAAGTCTCTCAGATTGCCTTTCAGCGAAACATGTCAGGACCACCTGTAATATATATATATATATATATATATATATATAAATAGGGAAAGGAAGGAATATAACAAAGAAGCCAGTGGCAATCTTTTTTTCCGTCCAAGATTGATACTGACATTTTCAGGTGTAGTTCGATAAAAGTATAGATTGTAATCAAACAGAGCACATCCCACCCTATCCTGATGAAGACTGTTCAGAAGACAAGTGCCCGAATATTGACATATTTTACAGTTACAGGCTAAACCCTTTCCTGCGGAGTGAGATTTGACTCTAACCTGAGCATCTTAATGGCTTAGAAAATGGCATCAGATTTATGACATGTCGCGAGGGAGCGCGTCTGACGTTCTGACGAGCAAATTATATATTCTAACAGCCGTGAGTTGTACAGGGAGCAGTCACGGAAGCTGTCAATCAAGCTACAAGGAGGTCTGTGTGGTTGTGAACGCGTTGACCAATCATAAGAGGGCCAGTGCCTCCCTTGGGATCCGCTCACGAAATGATCCAAAGTCATGTCGACTCGCGCTGGCAGACCTCCCCTGAGAGAGCGGGGTTTAACCTGTGGGAGAATGTATGGCCGGCAGCGCACGCCCAGCGAAACCCCATCACACGTGGCGCCTGCTTTGTTCTATGGCTGCTTTGTGCACTCGCTGCTTAGTTCAACACTCGCAGGTGCCCTGCTTTGTCTCTCCCTGTGTTCTGTTTATCTGTCACAGCCGCCGGTGCAGCTCTCGGTTGTTGACTTTATATAATTTGAAAGTGAGCCTGTTTGCTGGGCCTCGCCACATCGGACAAATCTGGCGTAAAACTCTGGCTGATGTTCATGTCTGGATAGAGGTCCCATTAGACTTTATAAGAGAGTTCTTGCCTGTAACTCAGACATTTTGGTTGAAGTTGTTCTAGTTAAAAAAAATCGGTCAATATTCGGGTACTTCCACCTGAGTCTCATAGGAATAGTCTGGGATCCGCTCCGTTGGCTTACAATAAATACTTTTATCGTGCTACACTCGAAAATGTAGAAAAGTTAACTTCGTTTTTCCTTTGTGAGTTGACATTTTTGGGGCATAACCCAAGGGAGGCACCTCTTAGGATTAGTAACTTTCACCATGTGACCAATCCTAACACAACACAAACAAAAAAACAGTAAAATACGAAAATCTACCTTCTGGTGCATAGGGGTGAACTTGTCATGCATGGCTCAGTGCTTCTTATGCGCTCACCTGAACCCGCAGTTCCACAAGCTGAGCCAGGACGTCCTTAAACAGCTCTCGGTGAGCGGCGGGGAGTTCGTTGGACAGGACGATGCCCACGTAGGAGCCCGGGCTGGCCCTCAGCGTGTCCGGGAACATGTAGATCCCAGAGCTGGCCAGTAGGACTGGGGTGTCTGCCGCCAGCGGATAGAGCCAGTCGCACACCTTAGAACGCAAAGGAAGCGGGAGAAAACGTAAGACAAGCAGTCAAACCATCTCGGATGCATCTAAACTTAACTAGAACCGCTCTCATATGTAACCATTGGTCATTCTACTTTTTCTACATCTTTTTCTACAACTCTTGATGTGAATTGGGACCTATTTTGGGTGTAAAAGTGTTTTTTTTATCTATTTTGTATATTGGTATGTTGTTCTTATGTTCTTGACTTGCCTTAGGACAACGGATGTAAATTAGCAACTAAGCTAACTACGGCATATTTATATTGATGCTCTGGCTGACATGTTAATTAATGTGCACTGTCCTAATCAAATAAATAAATAATAATAACATGGAGACAAATTATAGCAAGCTAGCTCACAAAAGTATTCCCTGGTAAATATGATATTGTACATTGATTCCCATAGGTGAAATAGATGTTATAACATTAATCTGATGGACGTCACTGTAAGGAATATTGATGTTGATGACAATAAAAGGGACAAGCGTGTGTGAGCACATCTTGAGTTTAATTTATACAGCGCTTTTCTAACCAGTTGCCACTGAAAAGCGCTTTACAAAATTGCCCAACAATCACCCACACACGCACACATTCACACACCGACGGCGGCGCCGACCATGCAAGGCGACAGGCAGCTCGTCGGGAGCCGCCAGGGTGAGGGCGTCTCGCTCAGGGTCACCTCGACACTCAGCTAGGAGGAGCCGGGGATCGAACCAGCAACCTTCCGGTTACCAGTCAACCCGCTCTTACCTCCTGAGCCCACATGCCGCGTGTTGTATGTTGGGGTCACACATTGTGGCACGGCCCCCATTATTGTCCATTATAGTCCCTGGTATTATCCTTCTAATGTTTGCTTCCCATAGAGCCAGGGCAGTGGCGGTATGCCAGCTGAAAGACGGGCCGCTGCGAGGGCCAGAGCCGAACAACACAAGCGCAGAGTCATCTGTATTAAGAGAGCATTGTGCTACCGGACCACAGCCCTGCCCGGGGTCAGACCATGGCGGGACAAGACCGGGGGGGGGGATTTCAGCCGTATCATCACCGATGCCAAGACCTACATGTTTGGAATACTGTGCTCTCCTCTGCTCTTAGAGACACATAATATTAGGTGTTCAAAATAAGCTTATCAAGGTGTTTCATATTAACTCACATGGTTGACATGGCTAATATCAACTGTACACTTTTTAATCAATGTAACCAACAGATACGGATATGATCTGTGGGTTCTTAGATCAAATACATTCTTGTGTCAACATATGAAGGCACCACAGCTTCCAACTAGTCTTACTGCACTGTGCCTAATGCTAATTATTCCATATTATTTAGATAACTCGTTCAACAAATCATTATTTACATAATGATTAATTATACCCTCTCATGTCTTTAACAATTTGTCTCACTTGAGTGGTTGCCATATTTTGCATAAAAGATTCTCTCTTAGGATCTAACAATGAATGTGCTAAAAAAAATTATGAAGTTAGATATTTTGAATTCCCCATTCAGGATACTATCCATCTCCTTACAATACTATTTCACAAGGATTCTGTTAACATTCTAAGGGGTCAGCTATGATTCGATAATTATATTTTGGAAAAAAATATGTAATACATTCAGGGACATGTTACAACTATCGCAGTGTTGTCACTTGGAGACTAGTTCACTGAATTAGGTCACTGAAACTAACTATAGAAACTAGTCCATCATTTAATTACCACAAAGGGACCACACCTTCCTACCCTGGAGGCTATAGAAACGATTCAACACACCACACACACACACATCTTACATGAAGGTAGGCTGAGGAGGGCTTCTCCTTGCCGGTTGCCGCTGGAGAACGTTCCTCCTCACACCTGAAGATGCGCAGGTACCCCGGCTGGAACAGGGAGCTGACCTGTCCGTCTGGAGCAACGAAGAACATCTGCACCCCCGCAGGAATGAACACCAGCTCCTGGCCCACCCTTCCACACAGGGCCCCGGGCCCCTGACCCCACAACACGCCGCCAGCGCTCCCGATGAGGCTCTGGTGGCCCTCGCTGGGCCGCGGGGTGTACGCCGGAGGCTGGTCCCCGGGAAGGACAAGGGGTCTGGGAGGTAGAGAGGGGAGGTCGGGGGTCGAACTCCCAGCAGTAAAAAGGCTGTCTTGTGCTTGCAGTACTAGCTCCGGAAACGTCGAGGTCTGAGCGAGCATCGCCGGTATGCTAGGGTACAGACAGCGCTGTTGGGGCTCCAGTGTGTCCACACCGGCGGGGAGAGGATCCATGGAGACCCGGCTTCTCTGGGCCTCAGTCGTCTGCTTGGTGGTCTCCAGATCGGCCAGATGTAGCGTCAGGTTCTTAAGAATGGCGGCCATCTTATGCTGGAGCTGTCTGGCGGCGTCCCAGTGGGGGCCTCGGTGCCGCTCGCCGTTCGTGGGGATCTCCAGTCCCTGTTGGAGGTGCTGTCTGCCCCGCCGGTAGTAGTCCAGGCCCTCGGTCCTTTTACCGGCGTCCTCTGCCCCGCGTCCCTGGCTCAGACAGTGAAACGCCAACTCGTACTGATCCTTGACCAGCAGCAGCTCAGCCGGCTGTAGGGCCATGCTGACAACCAGTGATTACTTGGGCAAAGACGTCAGAAAAACACGTGGAACGTAGTTAATTAACAAAAGTATATATTCAAGTGGAAGAATTAAGGAAACGCCGCATTAAACTCAAAGCCTACAACGATCTAAAAGTGCTGTTCAAGCTCGCCCAGTACAGAAGTATGCAGGGTAGTGAATGAGCCATAGGGAAGTGAATGAGCCATACGGAGAGGAATCCGCTACTGTCCCGACCTGGTCTTACCTGAACAACCAGGTAGGAGTGGTGCGCGTTTTAAATATAGATGTTCAGCATTACCACGGCCCTGACACGGCGGTTCAAATGTAGGCGGATAACTAGCAACTCAAACAGGAAGAAAGTTTATCAGTCAATCGGTCTTACCTTACGCTTGGTAGACCGAAAAAAAGGCAGAATCAAGTATCAAATTAGTTGGCTGAAACGGTAGTTTCATGCCCGCGTCTGGTCGCTGTGAAGTCCCGTTGACAGACTCCGCTCTTCTGTGGCCCGTCACCACGGGTTGACGTTACGTAGTGTGACCACTAAATGGCGCCATCGAACAACACGTTTTGTTTGATACTAGTCCTTCAGCACTTTATTTAAACGGCAGTGAAGACAGGCATCTACGGAAGAGGATTAGTGCCACACATAAGAAAAAAAATAGTTCTGACTTTAATCTCAGAATACTGAATTTAAAGTCAGAACTACGTGGCTATTGTAGAATCCACTTAAAGAAGAAATCAACAGCGGCACACTGTAGTTAAATGATGAGCGGCACTGACCGCTTCATCGCAAACGCTACAGATCGACACCCTGTCTCCAAGAGCTTTAATGTGTTTGCAAGTGAAAACATTACATAAGCACCACATATGTAGGCTATACGGTGACTGATTGTGTTTTCTTAATGCCCAGTTGCTTGGCTGACGGTAATAGCATCTGAAGCCAAGGGGAGGCAGGTGTAGTCCAGGGGTGTCAAACTCAATTTACCTTGGGGCCGATGGAGGTAGAGTCTGGGTGAGGCTGGGCCGCATCAAGTATTCCACAAAAAAGTACTACGGTAATATCCAGTCTTCTCAAGCTTTACTATTAACAGTTCTGCAACAAATGCTTTTTTGAACATGAATGGCTCTTGAACATGAACGGCTCTTTAAAACATGAACCTTCTTCAGAACATTAACTGTCCTTCTGAACATATGGCTTTTCTTGCCTACTCCTCCTGATCACTGCTGCTCTTCATCTGTTCATCATTTTAACACGGGAAGAAAGAAGAAAGCCCTAGACGCGCAGATGATTGCGGCAGACAAACTGAGTAGTTTAAACTTCCAGGGTCGAATATTTTTGAGAAGAGATGCATGTAATAATTTCGTAAATGTATTACATGATTTTGTCTCATGATAGGCTATATCAATTTCAATGAATATGTGTCGGCCTCAACCTGATACAAAACACTCCGTCGATATTTCCTCTCCCACTGGACACACACACACACACAGACGTATTCAGGCCCATGCAGTTAAATGCAATCAAACATGTCAAAACATAGACATTTTCTATAAATAGCCTACTCACGTTTGCAGTGAGAAAAACTGACGCACGTACATTTCATGCTCACGGATATGAAGCTCCACAACTTGAGGAACTCGGTTGCTAAGCGGTTACGCCTCGTGCCCACTGCACCGTCAGTCAACGGACGTGGGAAGGCGTGGCTGACGGATGGGGGAGTAGTCTTTGCAGAGGCAACCGTCAGCCAATCAAATCGCTTCGCCGGGTTCTTCCCGCTTCTTCCTGCTTGTTGCGAGGCAAGATGACCCGCTTTCCCGCTTTCCAGTATCGTCAGAGCCCGAGTCGCGTCACAGTGCTTAAATTTGCATACGCGATCTGATTGGATGACGGATCCGTCGCGGCCGAAAAAGTTGAACATTTTTCAACTTTTTGACGGTGGCGAACGCTCCAAGTCAACGGACGGATCCACAATGCATTGCGCGACCGTCCCCATTCAAAGTCAATGGGCAACGGACAACTGACGGAGGTAGTGGGCACGGGGCGTTACGCCCCGTGCCCACTACCTCCGTCAGTTGAGGCGTTAGTTTCAGATGCTTCAGAAGGCTCGAAATACATTAGAGGAGTTACGCCTCGTGCCCACTGCACCGTCAGTCAACGGACGTGGGAAGGCGTGGCTGACGGATGGGGGAGTAGTCTTTGCAGAGGCATCCGTCAGCCAATCAAATCGCTTCGCCGGGTTCTTCCCGCTTCTTCCTGCTTGTTGCGAGGCAAGATGACCCGCTTTCCCGCTTTCCAGTATCGTCCGAGTCGCGTCACAGTGCTTAAATTTGCTGAGGTAGTGGGCACGGGGCGTAACGCCCCGTGCCCACTACCTCCGTCAGTTGACCGTTGCCCATTGACTTTGAATGGGGACGGACGCGCAATGCATTGTGGATCCGTCCGTTCAGTTGGAGCGTTCGCCACCGTCAGAAAGTTGAAACATTTTCAACTTTTTCGGCAGCGACGGTTCCGTCATCCAATCAGATCGCGTATGCAAATTTAAGCACTGTGACGCGACTCGGGCTCTGACGATACTGGAAAGCGGGAAAGCGGGTCATCTTGCCTCGCAACAAGCAGGAAGAAGCGGGAAGAACCCGGCGAAGCGATTTGATTGGCTGACGGATGCCTCTGCAAAGACTACTACTTTGCCTCTGCAAAGACTAGTGGGCACGAGGCGTAACGCCTCGTGCCCACTGCACCGTCAGTCAACGGACGTGGGAAGGCGTGGCTGACGGATGGGGGAGTAGTCTTTGCAGAGGCATACGTCAGCAAAGCCCAAGCATACGCGATCTGATTGGATGACGGAACCGTCGCTGCCGAAAAAGTTGAACATTTTTCAACTTTCTGACGGTGGCGAACGCTCCAACTGAACGGACGGATCCACAATGCATTGCGCGTCCGTCCCCATTCAAAGTCAATGGGCAACGGTCAACTGACGGATGTAGTGGGCACGGGGCGTAACGCCCCGTGCCCACTACCTCCGTCAGTCAACGGACGTGGGAAGGCGTGGCTGACTGATGGGGGAGTAGTCTTTGCAGAGGCATCCGTCAGCCAATCAGAAAAAGGACGGAGGTAGTGGGCACGGGGCATAACGCCCCGTGCCCACTACCTCCGTCAGTTGTCCGTTGACTGACGGTGCAGTGGGCACGAGGCGTAACCCTACATGCCCACTACCTCCGTCAGTCAACGGACGTGGGAAGGCGTGGCTGACTGATGGGGGAGTAGTCTTTGCAGAGGCATCCGTCAGCCAATCAGTCAACGGACGGCGGTAGTGGGCACGTGGCGTAACGCCCCGTGCCCACTACCTCCGTCAGTTGACCGTTGCCCATTGACTTTGAATGGGGACGGACGCGCAATGCATTGTGGATCCGTCCGTTCAGTTGGAGCGTTCGCCACCGTCAGAAAGTTGAAAAATGTTCAACTTTTTCGGCAGCGACTGTTCCGTCATCCAATCAGATCGCGTATGCAAATTTAAGCACTGACGCGACTCGGGCTCTGACGATACTGGAAAGCAGGAAAGCGGGTCATCTTGCCTCGCAACAAGCAGGTAGAAGCGGGAAGAACCCGGCGAAGCGATTTGATTGGCTGACGGATGCCTCTGCAAAGACTACTCCCCCATCCGTCAGCCACGCCTTCCCACGTCCGTTGACTGACGGTGCAGTGGGCACAAGGCGTGACACAGGAGAGAAGGGCGTATCTCCAGCGCACACACTTGGGAGAAGCCATACCATTGGCCTACGTACATTTCACCTCCGTCTTATGCAAGGTTTTTGTGCGCAGCAAGCTTTATAAATCAGGCCCCCGGGCAAGCGCAGCGACTCAGCAAAAAAAAAAAAAAAAAAGTAGTGACTAAACTTTGATGTCAAGTATGGGGGCCACAAAATATCGTCCGGCTGGCCGCAATTGGCCCGCAAGTTTTGAGACCCCTGGTGTAGTCCATTAATCATAGGCTACATGAACGTGACCGTGCCATTGTTGTTTTAGTCTGAATGCATTACTGGACAAGAATTTAGCAGATATGAACAGCCGTCTAGTCCCGAGTGGTTATTTACTATTATAACAAGAGTCTCCAGGCATTCTTTTAGCCATATTAGTGTAGACTGTTCTGTTTAGTTTGGAAAAGGAGGTGGGTCCCTCTCGTGAGTTGCCGTAGGGGGGGGGAAGTTCGGGGAAGTGTTACCATGGACTTGGCGCAAGTAGGCGGTAGCGTTCGATGCTCCGTCAATGATATAAGATCTGACTCCAGGCACCAAAACAACGCATGTTCCAGTTTCAGTCACCTTTTGGTCTTCCATTAACGAAATGACTGAATCTGAGATTAAAATCAGAATTATCTTTAAAGTCAGAACTACGGGTACCTGTAAGGACCAACCAGTTAAGAGATTAAAATCGGATTTTATTTTTATTTATTTTTTAAGTGTGGCCCTAGTCATCACATATCCGTTTAATACCAGGCTCAAGTTTAGACCTTTTGAAAACTTAACGACACGGTAGACGCATTCACTGATTAGATATCCAAGTAAAGGTTAAATGCTGGATGTTTCTTGGAAACTTAAAGCAGAGTTTAAATATAAACGTAAGGCCATGGTCAACTCTATTTGAGCTGATGGGAGAGAACTCAAGCTCGAGTTGGAATGCCAAAATACATTTTAGCATTGCATAATAGATGCAAATATTTTTCCCTCATAGCCGATGGTTTTAAGGCTTAGATTTGCAAGCACTACTTTTGTCCAAGTTCTCCCCCATAATTGTTAAGACCTGGCATCACCCTACCAACAAGATCTGAACCCTGTTGAGTACACCTCTGCAATAATAATTTATTGTAACAATAAATCGAAGTCTCAATAGCAATGGATTCAACTCTGCCCAAAAGTATTAGCAAGAGGAAGTGACCGAAAGACAAAGGATGAGGGTAATAATGTTTAATAGACATGATGCTGTATAAAGTCCATCCAATGGCAGTCACGCATAAAAGTTTGAAAATCAGTTGACCACTGGCCACACGTACACAAGTCTGTAAAATTCTACAAACAACCCTTCATTTACTATTGATTAAAATATCATCCACATAAAAAGCATTAGATTAAAAAAATATAAAAAAGTGCTACGATTGTGCACTCTGGAGAGCAGCAATGGGTCTGTGAGCAATGCATTATGGGAAAGGCAGAGTGGTGGGCGGAGTCATCAGTGACACACTTCCATACCTGGAAGAGGACACAAAAGCCTTAATACAGCATACAAGGGATGCTGGATCACAATGACATTAATTGAAATGAGAAAACAAGACTGAAAGTAGCATGATCCTACTTGGAGCTCTTGTACTTCCCCCGGACGGCCTGCTGGGGAAGGCTCTCTGCGCTGAAGTGGATCCTGTGGAGGTCCTTCAGGCAGGGTACGATGTCCGTCAGGGTGTACCCGGTGAACTCCTCCAAGGAGCCCGGCTACAGCGACCACAACAACAGTCAGAAACATTGCAATTCTTACAAACCTGAAAGGGGGGTTTCAGAATCCAAGCACACGACTCCACATCTCGTTGTAGTGACGCTTACCCACAAGGCCCGGCTCAGGCTGTAGTTGGCCAGGCAGTAGGCCGCAGCGGCCACCAGCGACGGGGGAAATGTTACCAACAACTCCATATCCAGCAAACTCAACTCTGCTACATACTGAAAAAGACAAATCAGACATCTTTGAGACCTTGCATCAAACAATTGATATGTAGATGTTGGGGACGACAACTTTGAAGCCTTTTATTACACCTTTTGTCTACCCGATGTCAAGTGATTTATTTAAAACCCTCTCGTTAGCCACTAATATTCACTGCTAGCACAATCTGGACACTACAATTAACACGTGTTGACTCCCTTCAAATGAAGTCAACGCGCTGAACAGCCTCCGGGTTGAAGGAGGGCTCACCAGCGCGAGGTGAGTCGTCTTGGAGCAGACCGCCTGGATGGTGATGAAGAGGCGGAGGAACTGGTAGGCGGACGGCACCGTCATGTTGAAGGCCAACACCTTCAGGAACATCACCTCCATGCGCACCAGCTGCTTCCGTTCGTAGGTGCCGTCCGTGATGTACACAAAGTCCTCCATCTCGGGAGGGTAGATCTCCTCGTACTTCCTGCAGCGCAGCCGTGGAGACCCTTAAAGCTCAGGCTTCTGAAGGCAGCAGTTCATGTCAAACTTCACCTAATGCATTGGTTCTCAAAGTGCGGGGCAATGGCGGCCCGCAGAAACATTCCTGGTGTCGCGCAATGACACAGATGCAAGAAAAAAAAGTAACTTTTTTTTATATTCATTTAAAGAAAAAAAAAAAATATATATATATATATATATATATAAAGAGAAAAGTCGACTCTAGCTTTCAATTAAATCCCGTTAGGTTTAATCCGACTGTACATTACTTTGAAAGGATGAACCTCAGTTTCGAGATTTAGACCTCACTCTCTATACGTCCTTCCTGAAAAGTCCGACGAGAAAAATAATGGCCTGACAAATTTAAGACCTTGAGTTACAGTATTCAAGACCAGCATATAACATTTGGAACGAATTTAAGACTTTAAGGCCTTAAATTTAGAAACATGAATTTAAGACTTTTTAAGGATGCGCGGACACCCTGTAGACTCTGCATGGCCTCCCCTTACCTCCCCCACATACCTCGTACACACTTAAAAAACATTACTTAGCATTGTGTAGCACCACGTTAACTAGTCTACCAGGGCCTGCAGCGCCCCCAACAGGTCACACAGGGGGGGGTCCTTACGCTGCCAGCAGAAGGGCCACCGTGCCGACCAGCTGCAGCTTGGCGCGCTTCACCGACGTGGTGTAGGACAGGAAGCGGTCCAGGTAGCTGACGGCCAGGTGGAGGGTCTCGGCGCAGAGCTTGTACTCTTCGGCGACCTCCGCCAGCCAGTCCACCAGCACCAGGCGCATGCAGCCCGACAACTCGGGGTGGTTGCTCAAGTAGTTCCGCTGGGGCCGTAGCTTGGCCTAGGAGGGACACAGACGGAGAAAACAAAGCGGAGACATGAAACAAACGACTTTACGTCAGGGTTAGGAGTAAGACGAGGGCGGGTTACACTGAGGTTGCACCGAGAGCCACGGCCGGGTTGCACCGAGACCCCAGTCGAGTCGAGACTCCTGCCACCCCTTTAAGGCAAGAGTCAGACAAGGGGTGCGGGTGGCAGGAGTCAGACAGCATTGCAGTGAGCACTCATGCTGCCCCGACTTTGACGACAATTCAAAACGAGCCCACCGCGTACTTCTCTCTCCCTCAGGTGCCGGTAAATATCTCCAGTGTACTCGGGGACACAGAGCTCATCCTGCACTGCCAGGGGCTCCTCTGCCAGCGACTGCATGGATGTGTCAGCGCACGAGTCTGCAGAGAACACAAAAACACACATTTAGTGAAAATGGACTCGACAGCAGGGCTAGGATTTACGATAATTTTTTAAACGATTAATCTAGCGATTATTTTTTCAATGCATCGATTAATCTAACGATTCATTTTTTCAGTCCGATGCGATCGTTTCCTTTTACATTATAGAATTCCCATACTTTAGAGCATTGGTTCTCAAAGTGCGGCCCGCAGGCCAATGGCGGCCCGCGGAATCATTCCTGGCGGAATGATTCCGCCAGGAATTTTTTTTTTTTTATCAATATTAATTTAAACAAATATAAATAAATATAAAGAGAAAATTCGACTCTCTCTAGCTTTCAATTAAATCCTTTTACATTTTTTAGTTTTAATCCGGCTGTACATTACTTTGAAAGGGTGAACCTCAGCTTCATGATTTAGACCTCACTTGACCTCACTCCCAGAGGTCCACGGTGCGGGTGCAATGTTTTTTTTCACCACTGGGATGCTGACGGCGTTTCCCACCAACATTTTTTTTCCTTTGGCGGCCCTCAGTCAAATTTTGGGTCCCTAAATTGGCCCTCAGTTGTCAAAACTTTGAGAACCCCTGCTTTAGAGGAACGAGTGCGTGGCTTCTTGCACTTATGAAAGTCTGAGGAGCCACTCGCGTTGCTATCCATCTAGGTTTTTTCAAATCGAACCTTACTCTACAGTAGAGGCTAGATTGAGGGCCAGAGCAGAAGCCTCACTTGTACTCAGGTCCAGGAAGAGACGGAAGTCTCTATGCTGGAGGGCGGCATGGTCCTCCTCCAGCAGGCTGGAGCCGACGGCGTCCATGTCCTCCACAGAAGCAGTGATGACCGCGCACTTCTCAATGTAGACATCGTAGCCGGAGCAAGCAGTGAAGGCAGTGATGGAGCTGGAACATTGCTCTCCCTTTGTGAAAGATTGAATAACATCAAATCCAGCAGCCATTACAATTTAAGAACAGATATAAAAACAAGACCACTGAAGCACTACTGACCAGGGGCATTCGGCTGCGTTGTTCATTTTCTGTCAGGACAGCAAGCACTGTTCTTAGCTTCGTCTTCTGCACCGCAGCCATCTCCGTTTTGGTGAAGGCCGAAGCATTCTCTTGGTTGGTGTAGATGTCCACGTGGCTGGTCATGCCGAAGCTCTACACATAAGGTGTTAAACAGAAGCTTCACCACGTCTAGTTCAACCTTCAAATACATGCAATGAGTCGCCCCAGATTCTGTGCAAGCAGACCAGTAATGGAGGTTTAATGTGGCGCCAACGAACAAACGTCAAAACCAGCGGAATGGAAAATAGAGTGCATCTGAAAATGTCGCACGCTGCCATGGGAACATCTACTACAGTCCTACCATCAGCCAATTAAAATATACTTCGTTCGACAGTTGTACACTCCTGCGTCTTTAAATCTATTTACAAACATAGTAACTTTAAAAACTTACCATGATGTTAGTCACTATTTACGTTTCCAATCGGCACCGTGACGATTAAGCACTTTCTAACGATAACCTGACCGGGTTAACGTTATAAAATCCGACGATTAGGTATCTGGAGTAGGCTTAATGGTCAGTAGCTGGCGCTTTCCTTGGTATCCGAGCTGACACTTCCGGAATTTTCTGGCTGTCAGGCGAGTTTGAGAGACTAACCGACCTGTTGATGAGCTATTTATCAGCTGAGGTACCGACCTAATTATCCAATCACGTTAAACTTTATAGAAAAACAGGCTCGTGATTGGAGGCGGTTTCAGTGACCGCCCTCAGCCTTCTAGACCACTAAGAAGCTCTGAGACCAATCTGTTAATTATCCCCAGAGTAAACACAAAACATGGGAAAGCAGGATTTAGTTACTACGCAACAAATAGCTGGAATAAACTCCCAGAGGATT